>NW_028181209.1:0-73748 GCF_964211825.1 Aythya ferina | reverse complement strand
CAACGGAAACCCAAAACACTTCAAAATCACCCGAAGAAAGGAGAGGATCACTCCCCCAAAAAGAAGAAAACCCCAAATACCATGAATCCACGCGAAAACTCCCCCTAAACCTACCTGAAGTTCTCCAAAACCCACAATTTACACTTTTCCAACACGATGACCAACGAGAACCCAACAAAACCAAACAGAGACCACAAAAAACTTAAAAATACCCCAAACAAGAATGGCATCACCCCCAAAACTGGAAGAAAACCCCCAAAACCATAGATCCACCCCAAAGACACCCTAAACCTACCTGATCTTCTCCAAACCCACAATTTACCCTTTTCCAACACGATGACCAACGAGAACCCAACAAAACCTAATGGAGACCCCAAAACACGTCAAAAACACCCCAAAAAATACCGGCATCACCCCCAAAACTGGAAGAAAATACGCCAAAACCATAGATCCACCCCAAAGACACCCTAAACCTACCTGATGTTCTCCAAAACCCACAATTTACCCTTTTCCAACACGATGACCAACGAGAACCCAACAGAACCCAACAAAGACCCCAAAAAACGTCAAAAACACCCCAAACAAGAACGGCATCACCCCCAAAACTGGAAGAAAATCCCCCAAAACCATAGATCCACCCCAAAACCACCCTAAACTACCTGATGTTCTCCAAAACCCACAATCCACTCCTATTTAACATAATGACAAACAAGAACCCAACAAAACCTAATGGAGACCCCAAAACACGTAAAAACACCCCAAAAATACCGGCATCACCCCCAAAACCTGGAAGAAAATACGCCAAAACCATAGATCCACCCCAAAGACACCCTAAACCTACCTGATGTTCTCCAAAACCCACAATTTACCCTTTTCCACCATGATAACCAACGAGAACCCAACAAAACCCACGGAGACCCGAAAAAACGTCAAAAACACCCCAAACAAGAACGGCATCACCACCAAAACTGGAAGAAAATCCCCCAAACCATAGATCCACCCCAAAACCACCCTAAACCTACCTGATGTTCTCCAAAACCCACAATCCACTCCTATTTAACATAATGACAAACAAGAAACCCAACAAAACCTAATGGAGACCCCAAAACACGTCAAAAACACGCCAAACAAGAAAAGGATCACCACCAAAACTGGAAGAAAATCCCCCAAAACCATAGATCCACCCCAAACCACCCTAAACCTACCTGATGTTCTCCAAAAACCACAATTTACCCTTTTCCACCATGATGACCAACGAGAACCAAACAAAACCCAACGGAGACCCCAAAACACTTCAAATACACCCCAAAAAAAGAACAGGATCACGCCAAAAAATAGAAGAAAACCCCAAATACCATAGATCCACCCCAAAGACACCCTAAACCTACCTGATGTTCTCCTAATCCCAAAGCACACTCCAAACCACCATAAAACACATTAGGAATTCAACGAAACGCAACGGAAACCCCAAAACACTTCAAAATCACCCGAAGAAAGGAGAGGATCACTCCCCCAAAAGAAGAAAACCCCAAATACCATGAATCCACGCGAAAACTCCCCCTAAACCTACCTGAAGTTCTCCAAAACCCACAATTTACACTTCTCCACGATGATGACGAACGAGAACCCAACAAAACCAAACAGAGACCACAAAACCTTAGAAGATACCCCAAACAAGAATGGCATCACCCCCAAAACTGGAAGAAAACCCCCAAAACCATAGATCCACCCCAAAGACACCCTAAACCTACCTGATGTTCTCCAAAACCACAATTTACCCTTTTCCAACACGATGACCAACGAGAACCCAACAGAACCCAACAGAGACCCCAAAAACGTCAAAAACCACCCAACCAAGAACGGCGTCACCACCAAAACTGGAAGAAAATCCCCCAAAACCATAGATCCACCCCAAAACCACCCTAAACCTACCTGAAGTTCTCCAAAACCCACAATCCACTCCTATTTAACATAATGACAAACAAGAACCCAACAGAACCTAATGGAGAACCCAAAACACGTCAAAAACACCCCAAACAAGAACGGCATCACCCCCAAAACTGGAAGAAAATCCCCCAAAACCATAGATCCACCCCAAAACCACCCTAAACCTACCTGATGTTCTCCAAAACCCACAATTTACCCTTTTCCACCATGATAACCAACGAGAACCCAACAAAAACCCAACGGAGACCCCAAAAAACGTCAAAAACACCCCAAACAAGAACGGCATCACCACCAAAACTGGAAGAAAATCCCCCAAAACCATAGATCCACCCCAAAACCACCCTAAAACTACCTGATGTTCTCCAAAACCCACAATCCACTCCTATTTAACATAATGACAAACAAGAACCCAACAAAACCTAATGGAGACCCCAAAACACGTCAAAACACCCGAAAAAATATCGGCATCACCCCCAAAACTGGAAGAAAACCCCCCAAAACCATAGATCCACCCAAAGACACCCTAAACCTACCTGATGTTCTCCAAAAACCACAATTTACCCTTTTCCAACACGATGACCAACGAGAACCCAACAGAACCCAACAGAGACCCCAAAAAACGTCAAAACCACCCAACCAAGAACGGCATCACCACCAAAACTGGAAGAAAATCCCCCAAAACCATAGATCCACCCCAAAACCACCCTAAACCTACCTGATGTTCTCCAAAACCCACAATCCACTCCTATTTAACATAATGACAAACAAGAACCCAACAAAACCTAATGGAGACCCCAAAACACGTAAAAAACACCACAAAAAATATCGGCATCACCCCCAAAACTGGAAGAAAATACGCCAAAACCATAGATCCACCCCAAAACCACCCTAAACCTACCTGATGTTCTCCAAAACCCACAATTTACACTTTTCCACCATGATAACCAACGAGAACCCAACAAAACCCAACGGAGACCCCAAAAAACTTCAAAAACACCCCAAACAAGAAAAGGATCACCACCAAAACTGGAAGAAATCCCCCAAAACCATAGATCCACCCCAAAACCACCCTAAACCTACCTGATCTTCTCCAAAACCCACAATTTACCCTTTTCCACCATGATGACCAACGAGAACCAAACAAAACCCAACGGAGACCCCAAAACACTTCAAATACACCCCAAAAAAGAACAGGATCACGCCAAAAAATAGAAGAAAACCCCAAATACCATAGATCCACCCCAAAGACACCCTAAACCTACCTGATGTTCTCCTAATCCCAAAGCACACTCCAAACCACCATAAAACACATTAGGAATTCAACGAAACGCAACGGAAACCCCAAAACACTTCAAAATCACCCGAAGAAAGGAGAGGATCACTCCCCCAAAAGAAGAAAACCCCAAATACCATGAATCCACGCGAAAACTCCCCCTAAACCTACCTGAAGTTCTCCAAAACCCACAATTTACACTTCTCCACGATGATGACGAACGAGAACCCAACAAAACCAAACAGAGACCACAAAAACCTTAGAAAATACCCCAAACAAGAATGGCATCACCCCCAAAACTGGAAGAAAACCCCCAAAACCATAGATCCACCCCAAAACCACCCTAAACCTACCTGATCTTCTCCAAAAACCACAATTTACCCTTTTCCAACACGATGACCAACGAGAACCCAACAGAACCCAACAGAGACCCCAAAAAACGTCAAAAACCACCCAACCAAGAACGGCATCACCACCAAAACTGGAAGAAAATCCCCCAAAACCATAGATCCACCCCAAAACCACCCTAAACCTACCTGATGTTCTCCAAAACCCACAATCCACTCCTATTTAACATAATGACAAACAAGAACCCAACAAAACCTAATGGAGACCCCAAAACACGTAAAAAACACCACAAAAAATATCGGAATCACCCCCAAAACTGGAAGAAAATACGCCAAAACCATAGATCCACCCCAAAACCACCCTAAACCTACCTGATGTTCTCCAAAACCCACAATTTACCCTTTTTCACCATGATAACCAACGAGAACCCAACAAAACCCAACGGAGACCCCAAAAAACGTCAAAAACACCCCAAACAAGAACGGCATCACCCCCAAAACTGGAAGAAAATCCCCCAAAACCATAGATCCACCCCAAAGACACCCTAAACCTACCTGTTCTTCTCCAAAAACCACAATTTACCCTTTTCCAACACGATGACCAACGAGAACCCAACAGAACCCAACAGAGACCCCAAAAAACGTCAAAAACACCCCAAACAAGAACGGCATCACCCCCAAAACTGGAAGAAAATCCCCCAAAACCATAGATCCACCCCAAAACCACCCTAAACCTACCTGATGTTCTCCAAAACCCACAATCCACACCTATTTAACATAATGACAAACAAGAACCCAACAAAACCTAATGGAGACCCCAAAACACGTCAAAAACACCCCAAACAAGAAAAGGATCACCACCAAAACTGGAAGAAAATCCCCCAAAACCATAGATCCACCCCAAAACCACCCTAAACCTACCTGATCTTCTCCAAAACCCACAATTTACCCTTTTCCACCATGATGACCAACGAGAACCAAACAAAACCCAACGGAGACCCCAAAACACTTCAAATACACCCCAAAAAAGAACAGGATCACGCCAAAAAATAGAAGAAAACCCCAAATACCATAGATCCACCCCAAAGACACCCTAAACCTACCTGATGTTCTCCTAATCCCAAAGCACACTCCAAACCACCATAAAACACATTAGGAATTCAACGAAACCCAACGGAAACCCCAAAACACTTCAAAATCACCCGAAGAAAGGAGAGGGATCACTCCCCCAAAAAGAAGAAAACCCCAAATACCATGAATCCACGCGAAAACTCCCCCTAAACCTACCTGAAGTTCTCCAAAACCCACAATTTACACTTTTACAACACGATGACCAACGAGAACCCAACAAAACCAAACAGAGACCACAAAAACCTTAAAAAATACCCCAAACAAGAATGGCATCACCCCCAAAACTGGAAGAAAACCCCCAAAACCATAGATCCACCCCAAAGACACCCTAAAACTACCTGATGTTCTCCAAAACCCACAATTTACCCTTTTCCAACACGATGACCAACGAGAACCCAACAGAACCCAACAGAGACCCCAAAAAACGTCAAAAACACCCCAAACAAGAACGGCATCACCACCAAAACTGGAAGAAAAATCCCCCAAAACCATAGATCCACCCCAAAACCACCCTAAACCTACCTGATGTTCTCCAAAACCCACAATCCACTCCTATTTAACATAATGACAAACAAGAACCCAACAAAACCTAATGGAGACCCCAAAACACGTCAAAAACACCACAAAAAATATCGGCATCACTCCCAAAACTGGAAGAAAATACGCCAAAACCATAGATCCACCCCAAAGACACCCTAAACCTACCTGATGTTCTCCAAAAACCACAATTTACACTTTTCCAACACGATGACCAACGAGAACCCAACAGAACCCAACAGAGACCCCAAAAAACGTCAAAAACACCCCAAACAAGAACGGCATCACCCCCAAAACTGGAAGAAAATCCCCAAAACCATAGATCCACCCCAAAACCACCCTAAACCTACCTGTTCTTCTCCAAAAACCCACAATTTACCCTTTCCAACACGATGACCAACGAGAACCCAACAGAACCCAACAGAGACCCCAAAAAACGTCAAAAACACCCCAAACAAGAACGGCATCACCCCCAAAACTGGAAGAAATCCCCCCAAAACCATAGATCCACCCCAAAACCACCCTAAACCTACCTGATGTTCTCCAAAAACCACAATTTACACTTTTCCAACACGATGACCAACGAGAACCCAACAGAACCCAACAGAGACCCCAAAACACGTAAAAAACACCACAAAAAATATCGGCATCACTCCCAAAACTGGAAGAAAATACGCCAAAACCATAGATCCACCCCAAAACCACCCTAAACCTACCTGATGTTCTCCAAAAACCACAATTTACCCTTTTCCACCATGATAACCAACGAGAACCCAACAAAACCCAACGGAGACCCCAAAAAACGTCAAAACACCCCAAACAAGAACGGCATCACCCCCAAAACTGGAAGAAAATCCGCCAAAACCATAGATCCACCCCAAAAACCACCCTAAACCTACCTGATCTTCTCCAAAACCCACAATTTACCCTTTTCCAACACGATGACCAACGAGAACCCAACAGAACCCAACAGAGACCCCAAAAAACGTCAAAACACCCCAAACAAGAACGGCATCACCACCAAAACTGGAAGAAAATCCCCCAAAACCATAGATCCACCCCCAAAACCACCCTAAACCTACCTGATGTTCTCCAAAAACCACAATTTACCCTTTTCCAACACGATGACCAACGAGAACCCAACAGAACCCAACAGAGACCCCAAAAAACGTCAAAAACACCCCAAACAAGAACGGCATCACCACCAAAACTGGAAGAAATCCCCAAAACCATAGATCCACCCCAAAGACACCCTAAACCTACCTGATGTTCTCCAAAACCCACAATTACCCTTTTCCAACACGATGACCAACGAGAACCCAACAGAACCCAACAAAGACCCCAAAAAACGTCAAAAACACCCCAAACAAGAACGGCATCACCACCAAAACTGGAAGAAAATCCCCCAAAACCATAGATCCACCCCAAAACCACCCTAAACTACCTGATGTTCTCCAAAACCCACAATCCACTACTATTTAACATAATGACAAACGAGAACCCAACAAAACCTAATGGAGACCCCAAAACACGTAAAAAACACCCCAAAAATATCGGCATCACCCCCAAAACTGGAAGAAAATCCCCCAAAACCATAGATCCACCCCAAAGACACCCTAAACCTACCTGATGTTCTCCAAAAACCACAATTTACCCTTTTCCAACACGATGACCAACGAGAACCCAACAGAACCCAACAGAGACCCCAAAAAACGTCAAAAACACCCCAAACAAGAACGGCATCACCCCCAAAACTGGAAGAAAATCCCCCAAACCATAGATCCACCCCAAAACCACCCTAAACCTACCTGATGTTCTCCAAAACCCACAATCCACTCCTATTTAACATAATGACAAACAAGAACCCAACAAAACCTAATGGAGACCCCAAAACACGTCAAAAACACCCCAAAAATATCGGCATCACCCCCAAAACTGGAAGAAAATACGCCAAAACCATAGATCCACCCCAAAACCACCCTAAACCTACCTGATGTTCTCCAAAACCCACAATTTACCCTTTTCCACCATGATAACCAACGAGAACCCAACAAAACCCAACGGAGACCCCAAAAAACTTCAAAAACACCCCAAACAAGAAAAGGATCACCACCAAAACTGGAAGAAAATCCTCCAAAACCATAGATCCACCCCAAAACCACCCTAAACCTACCTGATGTTCTCCAAAACCCACAATCCACTCCTATTTAACATAATGACAAACAAGAACCCAACAAAACCTAATGGAGACCCCAAACACGTCAAAAACACCCCAAAAAATATCGGCATCACCCCCAAAACTGGAAGAAAATACGCCAAAACAATAGATCCACCCCAAAACCACCCTAAACCTACCTGATGTTCTCCAAAACCCACAATTTACCCTTTTCCAACACGATGACCAACGAGAACCCAACAGAACCCAACAGAGACCCCAAAAAACGTCAAAAACACCCCAAACAAGAACGGCATCACCCCCAAAACTGGAAGAAAATCCCCCAAAACCATAGATCCACCCCAAAGACACCCTAAACCTACCTGATGTTCTCCAAAAACCACAATTTACACTTTTCCAACACGATGACCAACGAGAACCCAACAGAACCCAACAGAGACCCCAAAAACGTCAAAAACACCCCAAACAAGAACGGCATCACCACCAAAACTGAAAGAAAATCCCCCAAAACCATAGATCCACCCCAAAGACACCCTAAACCTACCTGATGTTCTCCAAACCCACAATTTACCCTTTTCCAACACGATGACCAACGAGAACCCAACAGAACCCAACAAAGACCCCAAAAAACGTCAAAAACACCCCAAACAAGAACGGCATCACCCCCAAAACTGGAAGAAAATCCCCAAAACCATAGATCCACCCCAAAACCACCCTAAAACTACCTGATGTTCTCCAAAACCCACAATCCACTCCTATTTAACATAATGACAAACGAGAACCCAACAAAACCTAATGGAGACCCCAAAACACGTAAAAAACACCCCAAAAAATATCGGCATCACCCCCAAAACTGGAAGAAAATCCCCCAAAACCATAGATCCACCCCAAAGACACCCTAAACCTACCTGATGTTCTCCAAAAACCACAATTTACCCTTTTCCAACACGATGACCAACGAGAACCCAACAGAACCCAACAGAGACCCCAAAAAACGTCAAAAACACCCCAAACAAGAACGGCATCACCACCAAAACTGGAAGAAAATCCCCAAACCATAGATCCACCCAAAACCACCCTAAACCTACCTGATGTTCTCCAAAACCCACAATCCACTCCTATTTAACATAATGACAAACAAGAACCCAAACAAAACCTAATGGAGACCCCAAAACACGTCAAAAACACCCCAAAAAATATCGGCATCACCCCCAAAACTGGAAGAAAATACGCCAAAACCATAGATCCACCCCAAAACCACCCTAAACCTACCTGATGTTCTCCAAAACCCACAATTTACCCTTTTCCACCATGATAACCAACGAGAACCCAACAAAACCCAACGGAGACCCCAAAAAACTTCAAAAACACCCCAAACAAGAAAAGGATCACCACCAAAACTGGAAGAAAATCCTCCAAAACCATAGATCCACCCCAAAACCACCCTAAACCTACCTGATGTTCTCCAAAACCCACAATTTACCCTTTTCCACCATGATGACCAACGAGAACCAAACAAAACCCAACGGAGACCCCAAAACACTTCAAATACACCCCAAAAAAGAACAGGATCACGCCAAAAAATAGAAGAAAACCCCAAATACCATAGATCCACCCCAAAGACACCCTAAACCTACCTGATGTTCTCCTAATCCCAAAGCACACTCCAAACCACCATAAAAACACATTAGGAATTCAACGAAACCCAACGGAAACCCCAAAACACTTCAAAATCACCCGAAGAAAGGAGAGGATCACTCCCCCAAAAAGAAGAAAACCCCAAATACCATGAATCCACGCGAAAACTCCCCCTAAACCTACCTGAAGTTCTCCAAAACCCACATTTACACTTTTCCAACACGATGACCAACGAGAACCCAACAAAACCAAACAGAGACCACAAAAACCTTAAAAATACCCCAAACAAGAATGGCATCACCCCCAAAACTGGAAGAAAACCCCCAAAACCATAGATCCACCCCAAAGACACCCTAAACCTACCTGATGTTCTCAAAAAACCACAATTTACCCTTTTCCAACACGATGACCAACGAGAACCCAACAGAACCCAACAGAGACCCCAAAAAACGTCAAAAACACCCCAAACAAGAACGGCATCACCCCCAAACTGGAAGAAAATCCCCCAAAACCATAGATCCACCCCAAAACCACCTTAAACCTACCTGATGTTCTCCAAAACCCACAATCCACACCTATTTAACATAATGACAAACAAGAACCCAACAAAACCTAATGGACACACCAAAACACGTCAAAAACACCCCAAACAAGAACGGCATCACCCCCAAAACTGGAAGAAAATCCCCCAAAACCATAGATCCACCCCAAAGACACCCTAAACCTACCTGATGTTCTCCAAAACCCACAATTTACACTTTTCCAACACGATGACCAACGAGAACCCAACAGAACCCAACAGAGACCCCAAAAAACGTCAAAAACACCCCAAACAAGAACGGCATCACCACCAAAACTGGAAGAAAATCCCCCAAAACCATAGATCCACCCCAAAACCACCCTAAAACTACCTGATGTTCTCCAAAAACCACAATCCACTCCTATTTAACATAATGACAAACAAGAACCCAACAAAACCTAATGGAGACCCAAAACACGTCAAAAACACCACAAAAAATATCGGCATCACCCCCAAAACTGGAAGAAAATACGCCAAAACCATAGATCCACCCCAAAACCACCCTAAACCTACCTGATGTTCTCCAAAAACCACAAATTACCCTTTTCCACCATGATAACCAACGAGAACCCAACAAAACCCAACGGAGACCCCAAAAAACGTCAAAACACCCCAAACAAGAACGGCATCACCCCCAAAACTGGAAGAAAATCCGCCAAAACCATAGATCCACCCCAAAACCACCCTAAACCTACCTGATCTTCTCCAAAACCCACAATTTACCCTTTTCCAACACGATGACCAACGAGAACCCAACAGAACCCAACAGAGACCCCAAAAAACGTCAAAAACACCCCAAACAAGAACGGCATCACCACCAAAACTGGAAGAAAATCCCACAAAACCATAGATCCACCCCAAAACCACCCTAAACCTACCTGATGTTCTCCAAAACCCACAATTTACCCTTTTCCAACACGATGACCAACGAGAACCCAACAGAACCCAACAGAGACCCCAAAAAACGTCAAAAACACCCCAAACAAGAACGGCATCACCACCAAAACTGGAAGAAAATACGCCAAAACCATAGATCCACCCCAAAGACACCCTAAACCTACCTGATGTTCTCCAAAACCCACAATTTACCCTTTTCCAACACGATGACCAACGAGAACCCAACAGAACCCAACAAAGACCCCAAAAAACGTCAAAAACACCCCAAACAAGAACGGCATCACCACCAAAACTGGAAGAAAATCCCCCAAAACCATAGATCCACCCCAAAACCACCCTAAAACTACCTGATGTTCTCCAAAACCCACAATCCACTCCTATTTAACATAATGACAAACAAGAACCCAACAAAACCTAATGGAGACCCCAAAACACGTCAAAAACACCCCAAACAAGAAAAGGATCACCACCAAAACTGGAAGAAAATCCCCCAAAACCATAGATCCACCCCAAAACCACCCTAAACCTACCTGATCTTCTCCAAAACCCACAATTTACCCTTTTCCACCATGATGACCAACGAGAACCAAATAAAACCCAACGGAGACCCCAAAACACTTCAAATACACCCCAAAAAAGAACAGGATCACGCCAAAAAATAGAAGAAAACCCCAAATACCATAGATCCACCCCAAAGACACCCTAAACCTACCTGATGTTCTCCTAATCCCAAAGCACACTCCAAACCACCATAAAACACATTAGGAATTCAACGAAACGCAACGGAAACCCCAAAACACTTCAAAATCACCCGAAGAAAGGAGAGGATCACTCCCCCAAAAAGAAGAAAACCCCAAATACCATGAATCCACGCGAAAACTCCCCCTAAACCTACCTGAAGTTCTCCAAAACCCACAATTTACACTTTTCCAACACGATGACCAACGAGAACCCAACAAAACCAAACAGAGACCACAAAAACCTTAAAAAATACCCCAAACAAGAATGGCATCACCCCCAAAACTGGAAGAAAACCCCCAAAACCATAGATCCACCCCAAAGACACCCTAAACCTACCTGATGTTCTCCAAAAACCACAATTTACCCTTTTCCAACACGATGACCAACGAGAACCCAACAGAACCCAACAGAGACCCCAAAAAACGTCAAAAACACCCCAAACAAGAACGGCATCACCACCAAAACTGGAAGAAAATCCCCCAAAACCATAGATCCACCCCAAAACCACCCTAAAACTACCTGATGTTCTCCAAAACCCACAATCCACTCCTATTTAACATAATGACAAACAAGAACCCAACAAAACCTAATGGAGACCCCAAAACACGTCAAAAACACCCCAAAAAATATCGGCATCACCCCCAAAACTGGAAGAAAATACGCCAAAACCATAGATCCACCCCAAAACCACCCTAAACCTACCTGATGTTCTCCAAAACCCACAATTTACCCTTTTCCACCATGATAACCAACGAGAACCCAACAAAACCCAACGGAGACCCCAAAAAACGTCAAAAACACCCCAAACAAGAACGGCATCACCCCCAAAACTGGAAGAAAAAAAATCCCCCAAAACCATAGATCCACCCCAAAACCACCCTAAACCTACCTGATGTTCTCCAAAACCCACAATTTACCCTTTTCCAACACGATGACCAACGAGAACCCAACAGAACCCAACAGAGACCCCAAAAAACGTCAAAAACACCCCAAACAAGAACGGCATCACCCCCAAAACTGGAAGAAAATCCCCCAAAACCATAGATCCACCCCAAAACCACCCTAAAACTACCTGATGTTCTCCAAAACCCACAATCCACTCCTATTTAACATAATGACAAACAAGAACCCAACAAAACCTAATGGAGACCCCAAAACACGTAAAAAACACCCCAAAAAATACCGGCATCACCCCCAAAACTGGAAGAAAATACGCCAAAACCATAGATCCACCCCAAAGACACCCTAAACCTACCTGATGTTCTCCAAAACCCACAATTTACCCTTTTCCAACACGATGACCAACGAGAACCCAACAGAACCCAACAAAGACCCCAAAAAACGTCAAAAACACCCCAAACAAGAACGGCATCACCACCAAAACTGGAAGAAAATCCCCCAAAACCATAGATCCACCCCAAAACCACCCTAAACCTACCTGATGTTCTCCAAAACCCACATTCCACTCCTATTTAACATAATGACAAACAAGAACCCAACAAAACCTAATGGAGACCCCAAAACACGTCAAAAACAACACAAAAAATATCGGCATCACCCCCAAAACTGGAAGAAAATACGCCAAAACCATAGATCCACCCCAAAACCACCCTAAACCTACCTGATCTTCTCCAAAACCCACAATTTACCCTTTTCCACCATGATAACCAACGAGAACCCAACAAAACACAACGGAGACCCCAAAAAACGTCAAAAACACCCCAAACAAGAACGGCATCACCACCAAAACTGGAAGAAAATCCCCCAAAACCATAGATCCACCCCAAAACCACCCTAAACCTACCTGATGTTCTCCAAAACCCACAATCCACTCCTATTTAACATAATGACAAACAAGAACCCAACAAAACCTAATGGAGACCCCAAAACACGTCAAAAACACCCCAATAAATATCGGCATCACCCCCAAAACTGGAAGAAAACCCCCAAAACCATAGATCCACCCCAAAGACACCCTAAACCTACCTGATGTTCTCCAAAACCCACAATTTACCCTTTTCCAACACGATGACCAACGAGAACCCAACAGAACCCAACAGAGACCCCAAAAAACGTCAAAAACACCCCAAACAAGAACGGCATCACCACCAAAACTGGAAGAAAATCCCCCAAAACCATAGATCCACCCCAAAACCACCCTAAACCTACCTGATGTTCTCCAAAACCCACAATCCACTCCTATTTAACATAATGACAAACAAGAACCCAACAAAACCTAATGGAGACCCCAAAACACGTCAAAAACACCCCAAACAAGAAAAGGATCACCACCAAAACTGGAAGAAAATCCCCCAAAACCATAGATCCACCCCAAAACCACCCTAAACCTACCTGATGTTCTCCAAAACCCACAATTTACCCTTTTCCACCATGATGACCAACGAGAACCAAACAAAACCCAACGGAGACCCCAAAACACTTCAAATACACCCCAAAAAAGAACAGGATCACGCCAAAAAATAGAAGAAAACCCCAAATACCATAGATCCACCCCAAACACACCCTAAACCTACCTGATGTTCTCCTAATCCCAAAGCACACTCCAAACCACCATAAAACACATTAGGAATTCAACGAAACGCAACGGAAACCCCAAAACACTTCAAAATCACCCGAAGAAAGGAGAGGATCACTCCCCCAAAAAGAAGAAAACCCCAAATACCATGAATCCACGCGAAAACTCCCCCTAAACCTACCTGAAGTTCTCCAAAACCCACAATTTACACTTCTCCACGATGATGACGAACGAGAACCCAACAAAACCAAACAGAGACCACAAAAACCTTAGAAAATACCCCAAACAAGAATGGCATCACCCCCAAAACTGGAAGAAAACCCCCAAAACCATAGATCCAGCCCAAAGACACCCTAAACCTACCTGATGTTCTCCAAAAACCACAATTTACCCTTTTCCAACACGATGACCAACGAGAACCCAACAGAACCCAACAGAGACCCCAAAAAACGTCAAAAACCACCAAACCAAGAACGGCATCACCACCAAAACTGGAAGAAAATCCCCCAAAACCATAGATCCACCCCAAAACCACCCTAAACCTACCTGATGTTCTCCAAAACCCACAATCCACTCCTATTTAACATAATAACAAACAAGAACCCAACAGAACCTAATGGAGAACCCAAAACACGTAAAAAACACCCCAAAAAATATCGGCATCACCCCCAAAACTGGAAGAAAATCCCCCAAAACCATAGATCCACCCCAAAACCACCCTAAACCTACCTGATGTTCTCCAAAACCCACAATTTACCCTTTTCCACCATGATAACCAACGAGAACCCAACAAAACCCAACGGAGACCCCAAAAAACGTCAAAAACACCCCAAACAAGAACGGCATCACCCCCAAAACTGGAAGAAAATCCGCCAAAACCATAGATCCACCCCAAAGACACCCTAAACCTACCTGATGTTCTCCAAAACCCACAATTTACCCTTTTCCAACACGATGACCAACGAGAACCCAACAGAACCCAACAGAGACCCCAAAAAACGTCAAAAACACCCCAAACAAGAACGGCATCACCACCGAAACTGGAAGAAAATCCCCCAAAACCATAGATCCACCCCAAAACCACCCTAGACCTACCTGATCTTCTCCAAAACCCACAATCCACTCCTATTTAACATAATGACAAACAAGAACCCAACAAAACCTAATGGAGACCCCAAAACACGTCAAAAACACCCCAAAAAATATCGGCATCACCCCCAAAACTGGAAGAAAATCCCCCAAAACCATAGATCCACCCCAAAACCACCCTAAACCTACCTGATGTTCTCCAAAAACCACAATCCACTCCTATTTAACATAATGACAAACAAGAACCCAACAAAACCTAATGGAGACCCCAAAACACGTCAAAAACACCCCAAACAAGAAAAGGATCACCACCAAAACTGGAAGAAAATCCCCCAAAACCATAGATCCACCCCAAAACCACCCTAAACCTACCTGATGTTCTCCAAAACCCACAATTTACCCTTTTCCAACATGATGACCAACGAGAACCAAACAAAACCCAACGGAGACCCCAAAACACTTCAAATACACCCCAAAAAAGAACAGGATCACGCCAAAAAATAGAAGAAAACCCCAAATACCATAGATCCACCCCAAACACACCCTAAACCTACCTGATGTTCTCCTAATCCCAAAGCACACTCCAAACCACCATAAAACACATTAGGAATTCAACGAAACGCAACGGAAACCCCAAAACACTTCAAAATCACCCGAAGAAAGGAGAGGATCACTCCCCCAAAAAGAAGAAAACCCCAAATACCATGAATCCACGCGAAAACTCCCCCTAAACCTACCTGAAGTTCTCCAAAACCCACAATTTACACTTTTACAACACGATGACCAACGAGAACCCAACAAAACCAAACAGAGACCACAAAAACCTTAAAAAATACCCCAAACAAGAATGGCATCACCCCCAAAACTGGAAGAAAAACCCCAAAACCATAGATCCACCCCAAAGACACCCTAAACCTACCTGATGTTCTCCAAAAACCACAATTTACCCTTTTCCAACACGATGACCAACGAGAACCCAACAGAACCCAACAGAGACCCCAAAAAACGTCAAAAACACCCCAAACAAGAACGGCATCACCACCAAAACTGGAAGAAAATCCCCCAAAACCATAGATCCACCCCAAAACCACCCTAAAACTACCTGATGTTCTCCAAAACCCACAATCCACTCCTATTTAACATAATGACAAACAAGAACCCAACAAAACCTAATGGAGACCCCAAAACACGTCAAAAACACCCCAAAAAATATCGGCATCACCCCCAAAACTGGAAGAAAATACGCCAAAACCATAGATCCACCCCAAAACCACCCTAAACCTACCTGATCTTCTCCAAAACCCACAATTTACCCTTTTCCACCATGATAACCAACGAGAACCCAACAAAACACAACGGAGACCCCAAAAAACTTCAAAAACACCCCAAACAAGAAAAGGATCACCACCAAAACTGGAAGAAAATCCCCAAAACCATAGATCCACCCCAAAACCACCCTAAACCTACCTGATGTTCTCCAAAACCCACAATTTACCCTTTTCCACCATGATGACCAACGAGAACCAAACAAAACCCAACGGAGACCCCAAAACACTTCAAATACACCCCAAAAAAGAACAGGATCACGCCAAAAAATAGAAGAAAACCCCAAATACCATAGATCCACCCCAAAGACACCCTAAACCTACCTGATGTTCTCCTAATCCCAAAGCACACTCCAAACCACCATAAAACACATTAGGAATTCAACGAAACGCAACGGAAACCCCAAAACACTTCAAAATCACCCGAAGAAAGGAGAGGATCACTCCCCCAAAAAGAAGAAAACCCCAAATACCATGAATCCACGCGAAAACTCCCCCTAAACCTACCTGAAGTTCTCCAAAACCCACAAATTACACTTCTCCACGATGATGACGAACGAGAACCCAACAAAACCAAACAGAGACCACAAAAACCTTAGAAAATACCCCAAACAAGAATGGCATCACCCCCAAAACTGGAAGAAAACCCCCAAAACCATAGATCCAACCCAAAGACACCCTAAACCTACCTGATGTTCTCCAAAAACCACAATTTACCCTTTTCCAACACGATGACCAACGAGAACCCAACAGAACCCAACAGAGACCCCAAAAAACGTCAAAAACCACCAAACCAAGAACGGCATCACCACCAAAACTGGAAGAAAATCCCCCAAAACCATAGATCCACCCCAAAACCACCCTAAAACTACCTGATGTTCTCCAAAACCCACAATCCACTCCTATTTAACATAATGACAAACAAGAACCCAACAAAACCTAATGGAGACCCCAAAACACGTAAAAAACACCCCAAAAAATATCGGCATCACCCCCAAAACTGGAAGAAAATACGCCAAAACCATAGATCCACCCCAAAACCACCCTAAACCTACCTGATGTTCTCCAAAACCCACAATTTACACTTTTCCACCATGATAACCAACGAGAACCCAACAAAACCCAACGGAGACCCCAAAACACGTCAAAAACACCCCAAACAAGAACGGCATCACCACCAAAACTGGAAGAAAATCCCCCAAAACCATAGATCCACCCAAAGACACCCTAAACCTACCTGATGTTCTCCAAAACCCACAATTTACCCTTTTCCAACACGATGACCAACGAGAACCCAACAGAACCCAACAGAGACCCCAAAAAACGTCAAAAACACCCCAAACAAGAACGGCATCACCACCAAAACTGGAAGAAAATCCCCCAAAACCATAGATCCACCCCAAAACCACCCTAAACCTACCTGATGTTCTCCAAAACCCACAATCCACTCCTATTTAACATAATGACAAACAAGAACCCAACAAAACCTAATGGAGACCCCAAAACACGTAAAAAACACCCCAAAAAATATCGGCATCACCCCCAAAACTGGAAGAAAATACGCCAAAACCATAGATCCACCCCAAAACCACCCTAAACCTACCTGATGTTCTCCAAAACCCACAATTTACCCTTTTCCACCATGATAACCAACGAGAACCCAACAAAACCCAACGGAGACCCCAAAAAACGTCAAAAACACCCCAAACAAGAACGGCATCACCACCAAAACTGGAAGAAAATCCCCCAAAACCATAGATCCACCCCAAAGACACCCTAAACCTACCTGATGTTCTCCAAAACCCACAATTTACCCTTTTCCAACACGATGACCAACGAGAACCCAACAGAACCCAACAGAGACCCCAAAAAACGTCAAAAACACCCCAAACAAGAACGGCATCACCACCAAAACTGGAAGAAAATCCCCCAAAACCATAGATCCACCCCAAAACCACCCTAAACCTACCTGATCTTCTCCAAAACCCACAATCCACTCCTATTTAACATAATGACAAACAAGAACCCAACAAAACCTAATGGAGACCCCAAAACACGTAAAAAACACCCCAAAAAATATCGGCATCACCCCCAAAACTGGAAGAAAATACGCCAAAACCATAGATCCACCCCAAAACCACCCTAAACCTACCTGATGTTCTCCAAAACCCACAATTTACCCTTTTCCACCATGATGACCAACGAGAACCAAACAAAACCCAACGGAGACCCCAAAACACTTCAAATACACCCCAAAAAAGAACAGGATCACGCCAAAAAATAGAAGAAAACCCCAAATACCATAGATCCACCCCAAAGACACCCTAAACCTACCTGATGTTCTCCTAATCCCAAAGCACACTCCAAACCACCATAAAACACATTAGGAATTCAACGAAACGCAACGGAAACCCCAAAACACTTCAAAATCACCCGAAGAAAGGAGAGGATCACTCCCCCAAAAAGAAGAAAACCCCAAATACCATGAATCCACGCGAAAACTCCCCCTAAACCTACCTGAAGTTCTCCAAAACCCACAATTTACACTTCTCCACGATGATGACGAACGAGAACCCAACAAAACCAAACAGAGACCACAAAAACCTTAGAAAATACCCCAAACAAGAATGGCATCACCCCCAAAACTGGAAGAAAACCCCCCAAAACCATAGATCCACCCCAAAGACACCCTAAACCTACCTGATGTTCTCCAAAACCCACAATTTACCCTTTTCCAACACGATGACCAACGAGAACCCAACAGAACCCAACAGAGACCCCAAAAAACGTCAAAAACACCCCAAACAAGAACGGCATCACCACCAAAACTGGAAGAAAATCCCCCAAAACCATAGATCCACCCCAAAACCACCCTAAACCTACCTGATGTTCTCCAAAACCCACAATCCACTCCTATTTAACATAATGACAAACAAGAACCCAACAAAACCTAATGGAGACCCCAAAAAACGTCAAAAACACCCCAAAAAATACCGGCATCACCCCCAAAACTGGAAGAAAATACGCCAAAACCATAGATCCACCCCAAAGACACCCTAAACCTACCTGATGTTCTCCAAAAACCACAATTTACCCTTTTCCACCATGATGACCAACGAGAACCCAACAGAACCCAACAAAGACCCCAAAAAACGTCAAAAACACCCCAAACAAGAACGGCATCACCACCAAAACTGGAAGAAAATCCCCCAAAACCATAGATCCACCCCAAAACCACCCTAAAACTACCTGATGTTCTCCAAAACCCACAATCCACTCCTATTTAACATAATGACAAACAAGAACCCAACAAAACCTAATGGAGACCCCAAAACACGTCAAAAACACCCCAAAAAATACCGGCATCACCCCCAAAACTGGAAGAATATACGCCAAAACCATAGATCCACCCCAAAGACACCCTAAACCTACCTGATGTTCTCCAAAAACCACAATTTACCCTTTTCCAACACGATGACCAACGAGAACCCAACAGAACCCAACAGAGACCCCAAAAAACGTCAAAAACACCCCAAACAAGAACGGCATCACCCCCAAAACTGGAAGAAAATCCCCCAAAACCATAGATCCACCCCAAAACCACCCTAAAACTACCTGATGTTCTCCAAAACCCACAATCCACTCCTATTTAATATAATGACAAGCAAGAACCCAACAAAACCTAATGGAGACCCCAAAACACGTCAAAAACACCCCAAAAAATACCGGCATCACCCCCAAAACTGGAAGAAAATACGCCAAAACCATAGATCCACCCCAAAGACACCCTAAACCTACCTGATGTTCTCCAAAACCCACAATTTACCATTTTCCAACACGATGACCAACGAGAACCCAACAGAACCCAACAAAGACCCCAAAAAACGTCAAAAAACACCCCAAACAAGAACGGCATCACCCCCAAAACTGGAAGAAAATCCCCCAAAACCATAGATCCACCCCAAAACCACCCTAAAACTACCTGATGTTCTCCAAAACCCACAATCCACTCCTATTTAACATAATGACAAACAAGAACCCAACAAAACCTAATGGAGACCCCAAAACACGTCAAAAACACCCCAAAAAATATCGGCATCACCCCCAAAACTGGAAGAAAATACGCCAAAACCATAGATCCACCCCAAACCACCCTAAACCTACCTGATCTTCTCCAAAACCCACAATTTACCATTTTCCACCATGATAACAAACGAGAACCCAACAAAACCCAACGGAGACCCCAAAAAACGTCAAAAACACCCCAAACAAGAACGGCATCACCACCAAAACTGGAAGAAAATCCCCCAAAACCATAGATCCACCCCAAAACCACCCTAAACCTACCTGATGTTCTCCAAAACCCACAATTTACCCTTTTCCAACACGATGACCAACGAGAACCCAACAGAACCCAACAGAGACCCCAAAAAACGTCAAAAACACCCCAAACAAGAACGGCATCACCACCAAAACTGGAAGAAAATCCCCCAAAACCATAGATCCACCCCAAAACCACCCTAAACCTACCTGATGTTCTCCAAAACCCACAATCCACTCCTATTTAACATAATGACAAACAAGAACCCAACAAAACCTAATGGAGACCCCAAAACACGTCAAAAACACCCCAAACAAGAAAAGGATCACCACCAAAACTGGAAGAAAATCCCCCAAAACCATAGATCCACCCCAAAACCACCCTAAACCTACCTGATGTTCTCCAAAACCCACAATTTACCCTTTTCCACCATGATGACCAACGAGAACCAAACAAAACCCAACGGAGACCCCAAAACACTTCAAATACACCCCAAAAAAGAACAGGATCACGCCAAAAAATAGAAGAAAACCCCAAATACCATAGATCCACCCCAAACACACCCTAAACCTACCTGATGTTCTCCTAATCCCAAAGCACACTCCAAACCACCATAAAACACATTAGGAATTCAACGAAACGCAACGGAAACCCCAAAACACTTCAAAATCACCCGAAGAAAGGAGAGGATCACTCCCCCAAAAAGAAGAAAACCCCAAATACCATGAATCCACGCGAAAACTCCCCCTAAACCTACCTGAAGTTCTCCAAAACCCACAATTTACACTTTTACAACACGATGACCAACGAGAACCCAACAAAACCAAACAGAGACCACAAAAACCTTAAAAAATACCCCAAACAAGAATGGCATCACCCCCAAAACTGGAAGAAAACCCCCAAAACCATAGATCCACCCCAAAGACACCCTAAACCTACCTGATCTTCTCCAAAACCCCACAATTTACCCCTTTTCCAACACGATGACCAACGAGAACCAAACAGAACCCAACAGAGACCCCAAAAAACGTCAAAAACCACCAAACCAAGAACGGCATCACCACCAAAACTGGAAGAAAATCCCCCAAAACCATAGATCCACCCCAAAACCACCCTAAACCTACCTGATGTTCTCCAAAACCCACAATCCACTCCTATTTAACATAATAACAAACAAGAACCCAACAGAACCTAATGGAGAACCCCAAAACACGTAAAAAACACCCCAAAAAATATCGGCATCACCCCCAAAACTGGAAGAAAATACGCCAAAACCATAGATCCACCCCAAAACCACCCTAAACCTACCTGATGTTCTCCAAAACCCACAATTTACCCTTTTCCACCATGATAACCAACGAGAACCCAACAAAACCCAACGGAGACCCCAAAAAACGTCAAAAACACCCCAAACAAGAACGGCATCACCCCCAAAACTGGAAGAAAATCCGCCAAAACCATAGATCCACCCCAAAGACACCCTAAACCTACCTGATGTTCTCCAAAACCCACAATTTACCCTTTTCCAACACGATGACCAACGAGAACCCAACAGAACCCAACAGAGACCCCAAAAAACGTCAAAAACACCCCAAACAAGAACGGCATCACCACCGAAACTGGAAGAAAATCCCCCAAAACCATAGATCCACCCCAAAACCACCCTAGACCTACCTGATCTTCTCCAAAACCCACAATCCACTCCTATTTAACATAATGACAAACAAGAACCCAACAAAACCTAATGGAGACCCCAAAACACGTCAAAAACACCCCAAAAAATATCGGCATCACCCCCAAAACTGGAAGAAAATCCGCCAAAACCATAGATCCACCCCAAAACCACCCTAAACCTACCTGATGTTCTCCAAAACCCACAATCCACTCCTATTTAACATAATGACAAACAAGAACCCAACAAAACCTAATGGAGACCCCAAAACACGTCAAAAACACCCCAAACAAGAAAAGGATCACCACCAAAACTGGAAGAAAATCCCCCAAAACCATAGATCCACCCCAAAACCACCCTAAACCTACCTGATGTTCTCCAAAACCCACAATTTACCCTTTTCCAACATGATGACCAACGAGAACCAAACAAAACCCAACGGAGACCCCAAAACACTTCAAATACACCCCAAAAAAGAACAGGATCACGCCAAAAAATAGAAGAAAACCCCAAATACCATAGATCCACCCCAAACACACCCTAAACCTACCTGATGTTCTCCTAATCCCAAAGCACACTCCAAACCACCATAAAACACATTAGGAATTCAACGAAACGCAACGGAAACCCCAAAACACTTCAAAATCACCCGAAGAAAGGAGAGGATCACTCCCCCAAAAAGAAGAAAACCCCAAATACCATGAATCCACGCGAAAACTCCCCCTAAACCTACCTGAAGTTCTCCAAAACCCACAATTTACACTTTTACAACACGATGACCAACGAGAACCCAACAAAACCAAACAGAGACCACAAAAACCTTAAAAAATACCCCAAACAAGAATGGCATCACCCCCAAAACTGGAAGAAAAACCCCAAAACCATAGATCCACCCCAAAGACACCCTAAACCTACCTGATGTTCTCCAAAAACCACAATTTACCCTTTTCCAACACGATGACCAACGAGAACCCAACAGAACCCAACAGAGACCCCAAAAAACGTCAAAAACACCCCAAACAAGAACGGCATCACCACCAAAACTGGAAGAAAATCCCCCAAAACCATAGATCCACCCCAAAACCACCCTAAAACTACCTGATGTTCTCCAAAACCCACAATCCACTCCTATTTAACATAATGACAAACAAGAACCCAACAAAACCTAATGGAGACCCCAAAACACGTCAAAAACACCCCAAAAAATATCGGCATCACCCCAAAACTGGAAGAAAATACGCCAAAACCATAGATCCACCCCAAAACCACCCTAAACCTACCTGATCTTCTCCAAAACCCACAATTTACCCTTTTCCACCATGATAACCAACGAGAACCCAACAAAACACAACGGAGACCCCAAAAAACTTCAAAAACACCCCAAACACAAGAAAAGGATCACCACCAAAACTGGAAGAAAATCCCCCAAAACCATAGATCCACCCCAAAACCACCCTAAACCTACCTGATGTTCTCCAAAACCCACAATTTACCCTTTTCCACCATGATGACCAACGAGAACCAAACAAAACCCAACGGAGACCCCAAAACACTTCAAATACACCCCAAAAAAGAACAGGATCACGCCAAAAAATAGAAGAAAACCCCAAATACCATAGATCCACCCCAAAGACACCCTAAACCTACCTGATGTTCTCCTAATCCCAAAGCACACTCCAAACCACCATAAAACACATTAGGAATTCAACGAAACGCAACGGAAACCCCAAAACACTTCAAAATCACCCGAAGAAAGGAGAGGATCACTCCCCAAAAAGAAGAAAACCCCAAATACCATGAATCCACGCGAAAACTCCCCCTAAACCTACCTGAAGTTCTCCAAAACCCACAAATTACACTTCTCCACGATGATGACGAACGAGAACCCAACAAAACCAAACAGAGACCACAAAAACCTTAGAAAATACCCCAAACAAGAATGGCATCACCCCCAAAACTGGAAGAAAACCCCCAAAACCATAGATCCACCCCAAAGACACCCTAAACCTACCTGATGTTCTCCAAAAACCACAATTTACCCTTTTCCAACACGATGACCAACGAGAACCCAACAGAACCCAACAGAGACCCCAAAAAACGTCAAAAACCACCAAACCAAGAACGGCATCACCACCAAAACTGGAAGAAAATCCCCCAAAACCATAGATCCACCCCAAAACCACCCTAAAACTACCTGATGTTCTCCAAAACCCACAATCCACTCCTATTTAACATAATGACAAACAAGAACCCAACAAAACCTAATGGAGACCCCAAAACACGTAAAAAACACCCCAAAAAATATCGGCATCACCCCCAAAACTGGAAGAAAATACGCCAAAACCATAGATCCACCCCAAAACCACCCTAAACCTACCTGATGTTCTCCAAAACCCACAATTTACACTTTTCCACCATGATAACCAACGAGAACCCAACAAAACCCAACGGAGACCACAAAACACGTCAAAAACACCCCAAACAAGAACGGCATCACCACCAAAACTGGAAGAAAATCCCCCAAAACCATAGATCCACCCCAAAGACACCCTAAACCTACCTGATGTTCTCCAAAACCCACAATTTACCCTTTTCCAACACGATGACCAACGAGAACCCAACAGAACCCAACAGAGACCCCAAAAAACGTCAAAAACACCCCAAACAAGAACGGCATCACCACCAAAACTGGAAGAAAATCCCCCAAAACCATAGATCCACCCCAAAACCACCCTAAACCTACCTGATGTTCTCCAAAACCCACAATCCACTCCTATTTAACATAATGACAAACAAGAACCCAACAAAACCTAATGGAGACCCCAAAACACGTAAAAAACACCCCAAAAAATATCGGCATCACCCCCAAAACTGGAAGAAAATACGCCAAAACCATAGATCCACCCCAAAACCACCCTAAACCTACCTGATGTTCTCCAAAACCCACAATTTACCCTTTTCCACCATGATAACCAACGAGAACCCAACAAAACCCAACGGAGACCCCAAAAAACGTCAAAAACACCCCAAACAAGAACGGCATCACCACCAAAACTGGAAGAAAATCCCCCAAAACCATAGATCCACCCCAAAGACACCCTAAACCTACCTGATGTTCTCCAAAACCCACAATTTACCCTTTTCCAACACGATGACCAACGAGAACCCAACAGAACCCAACAGAGACCCCAAAAAACGTCAAAAACACCCCAAACAAGAACGGCATCACCACCAAAACTGGAAGAAAATCCCCCAAAACCATAGATCCACCCCAAAACCACCCTAAACCTACCTGATCTTCTCCAAAACCCACAATCCACTCCTATTTAACATAATGACAAACAAGAACCCAACAAAACCTAATGGAGACCCCAAAACACGTAAAAAACACCCCAAAAAATATCGGCATCACCCCCAAAACTGGAAGAAAATACGCCAAAACCATAGATCCACCCCAAAACCACCCTAAACCTACCTGATGTTCTCCAAAACCCACAATTTACCCTTTTCCACCATGATGACCAACGAGAACCAAACAAAACCCAACGGAGACCCCAAAACACTTCAAATACACCCCAAAAAAGAACAGGATCACGCCAAAAAATAGAAGAAAACCCCAAATACCATAGATCCACCCCAAAGACACCCTAAACCTACCTGATGTTCTCCTAATCCCAAAGCACACTCCAAACCACCATAAAACACATTAGGAATTCAACGAAACCCAACGGAAACCCCAAAACACTTCAAAATCACCCGAAGAAAGGAGAGGATCACTCCCCCAAAAAGAAGAAAACCCCAAATACCATGAATCCACGCGAAAACTCCCCCTAAACCTACCTGAAGTTCTCCAAAACCCACAATTTACACTTCTCCACGATGATGACGAACGAGAACCCAACAAAACCAAACAGAGACCACAAAAACCTTAGAAAATACCCCAAAGAAGAATGGCATCACCCCCAAAACTGGAAGAAAACCCCAAAACCATAGATCCACCCCAAAGACACCCTAAACCTACCTGATGTTCTCCAAAAACCACAATTTACCCTTTTCCAACACGATGACCAACGAGAACCCAACAGAACCCAACAGAGACCCCAAAAAACGTCAAAAACACCCCAAACAAGAACGGCATCACCACCAAAACTGGAAGAAAATCCCCCAAAACCATAGATCCACCCCAAAACCACCCTAAACCTACCTGATGTTCTCCAAAACCCACAATCCACTCCTATTTAACATAATGACAAACAAGAACCCAACAAAACCTAATGGAGACCCCAAAAAACGTCAAAAACACCCCAAAAAATACCGGCATCACCCCCAAAACTGGAAGAAAATACGCCAAAACCATAGATCCACCCCAAAGACACCCTAAACCTACCTGATGTTCTCCAAAAACCACAATTTACCCTTTTCCACCATGATGACCAACGAGAACCCAACAGAACCCAACAAAGACCCCAAAAAACGTCAAAAACACCCCAAACAAGAACGGCATCACCCCCAAAACTGGAAGAAAATCCCCCAAAACCATAGATCCACCCCAAAACCACCCTAAAACTACCTGATGTTCTCCAAAACCCACAATCCACTCCTATTTAACATAATGACAAACAAGAACCCAACAAAACCTAATGGAGACCCCAAAACACGTCAAAAACACCCCAAAAAATACCGGCATCACCCCCAAAACTGGAAGAATATACGCCAAAACCATAGATCCACCCCAAAGACACCATAAACCTACCTGATGTTCTCCAAAAACCACAATTTACCCTTTTCCAACACGATGACCAACGAGAACCCAACAGAACCCAACAGAGACCCCAAAAAACGTCAAAAACACCCCAAACAAGAACGGCATCACCCCCAAAACTGGAAGAAAATCCCCCAAAACCATAGATCCACCCCAAAACCACCCTAAAACTACCTGATGTTCTCCAAAACCCACAATCCACTCCTATTTAATATAATGACAAGCAAGAACCCAACAAAACCTAATGGAGACCCCAAAACACGTCAAAAACACCCCAAAAAATACCGGCATCACCCCCAAAACTGGAAGAAAATACGCCAAAACCATAGATCCACCCCAAAGACACCCTAAACCTACCTGATGTTCTCCAAAACCCACAATTTACCATTTTCCAACACGATGACCAACGAGAACCCAACAGAACCCAACAAAGACCCCAAAAAACGTCAAAAACACCCCAAACAAGAACGGCATCACCCCCAAAACTGGAAGAAAATCCCCCAAAACCATAGATCCACCCCAAAACCACCCTAAAACTACCTGATGTTCTCCAAAACCCACAATCCACTCCTATTTAACATAATGACAAACAAGAACCCAACAAAACCTAATGGAGACCCCAAAACACGTCAAAAACACCCCAAAAAATATCGGCATCACCCCCAAAACTGGAAGAAAATACGCCAAAACCATAGATCCACCCCAAAACCACCCTAAACCTACCTGATCTTCTCCAAAACCCACAATTTACCATTTTCCACCATGATAACAAACGAGAACCCAACAAAAC
This sequence comes from Aythya ferina, assembly GCF_964211825.1. NCBI lineage: Eukaryota > Metazoa > Chordata > Aves > Anseriformes > Anatidae > Aythya > Aythya ferina. Next base: position 45,986 of record NW_028181209.1, on the reverse strand, counting down.
CCAACGGAGACCACAAAAAAAGTCAAAAACACCCCAAACAAGAACGGCATCACCACCAAAACTGGAAGAAAATCCCCCAAAACCATAGATCCACCCCAAAACCACCCTAAACCTACCTGATGTTCTCCAAAACCCACAATTTACCCTTTTCCAACACGATGACCAACGAGAACCCAACAGAACCCAACAGAGACCCCAAAAAACGTCAAAAACACCCCAAACAAGAACGGCATCACCACCAAAACTGGAAGAAAATCCCCCAAAACCATAGATCCACCCCAAAACCACCCTAAACCTACCTGATGTTCTCCAAAACCCACAATCCACTCCTATTTAACATAATGACAAACAAGAACCCAACAAAACCTAATGGAGACCCCAAAACACGTCAAAAACACCCCAAACAAGAAAAGGATCACCACCAAAACTGGAAGAAAATCCCCCAAAACCATAGATCCACCCCAAAACCACCCTAAACCTACCTGATGTTCTCCAAAACCCACAATTTACCCTTTTCCACCATGATGACCAACGAGAACCAAACAAAACCCAACGGAGACCCCAAAACACTTCAAATACACCCCAAAAAAGAACAGGATCACGCCAAAAAATAGAAGAAAACCCCAAATACCATAGATCCACCCCAAACACACCCTAAACCTACCTGATGTTCTCCTAATCCCAAAGCACACTCCAAACCACCATAAAACACATTAGGAATTCAACGAAACGCAACGGAAACCCCAAAACACTTCAAAATCACCCGAAGAAAGGAGAGGATCACTCCCCCAAAAAGAAGAAAACCCCAAATACCATGAATCCACGCGAAAACTCCCCCTAAACCTACCTGAAGTTCTCCAAAACCCACAATTTACACTTTTACAACACGATGACCAACGAGAACCCAACAAAACCAAACAGAGACCACAAAAACCTTAAAAAATACCCCAAACAAGAATGGCATCACCCCCAAAACTGGAAGAAAACCCCCAAAACCATAGATCCACCCCAAAGACACCCTAAACCTACCTGATGTTCTCCAAAACCCACAATTTACCCTTTTCCAACACGATGACCAACGAGAACCCAACAGAACCCAACAGAGACCCCAAAAAACGTCAAAAACACCCCAAACAAGAACGGCATCACCACCAAAACTGGAAGAAAATCCCCCAAAACCATAGATCCACCCCAAAACCACCCTAAAACTACCTGATGTTCTCCAAACCCACAATCCACTCCTATTTAACATAATGACAAACAAGAACCCAACAAAACCTAATGGAGATCCCAAAACACGTCAAAAACACCCCAAAAAATATCGGCATCACCCCCAAAACTGGAAGAAAATACGCCAAAACCATAGATCCACCCCAAAACCACCCTAAACCTACCTGATGTTCTCCAAAACCCACAATTTACCCTTTTCCACCATGATAACCAACGAGAACCCAACAAAACACAACGGAGACCCCAAAAAACGTCAAAAACACCCCAAACAAGAACGGCATCACCACCAAAACTGGAAGAAAATCCCCCAAAACCATAGATCCACCCCAAAACCACCCTAAACCTACCTGATGTTCTCCAAAACCCACAATCCACTCCTATTTAACATAATGACAAACAAGAACCCAACAAAACCTAATGGAGACCCAAAACACGTCAAAAACACCCCAAACAAGAAAAGGATCACCACCAAAACTGGAAGAAAATCCCCCAAAACCATAGATCCACCCCAAAACCACCCTAAACCTACCTGATGTTCTCCAAAACCCACAATTTACCCTTTTCCACCATGATGACCAACGAGAACCAAACAAAACCCAACGGAGACCCCAAAACACTTCAAATACACCCCAAAAAAGAACAGGATCACGCCAAAAAATAGAAGAAAACCCCAAATACCATAGATCCACCCCAAACACACCCTAAACCTACCTGATGTTCTCCTAATCCCAAAGCACACTCCAAACCACCATAAAACACATTAGGAATTCAACGAAACGCAACGGAAACCCCAAAACACTTCAAAATCACCCGAAGAAAGGAGAGGATCACTCCCCCAAAAAGAAGAAAACCCCAAATACCATGAATCCACGCGAAAACTCCCCCTAAACCTACCTGAAGTTCTCCAAAACCCACAATTTACACTTTTACAACACGATGACCAACGAGAACCCAACAAAACCAAACAGAGACCACAAAAACCTTAAAAAATACCCCAAACAAGAATGGCATCACCCCCAAAACTGGAAGAAAACCCCCAAAACCATAGATCCACCCCAAAGACACCCTAAACCTACCTGATGTTCTCCAAAACCCACAATTTACCCTTTTCCAACACGATGACCAACGAGAACCCAACAGAACCCAACAGAGACCCCAAAAAACGTCAAAAACACCCCAAACAAGAACGGCATCACCACCAAAACTGGAAGAAAATCCCCCAAAACCATAGATCCACCCCAAAACCACCCTAAACCTACCTGATGTTCTCCAAAACCCACAATCCACTCCTATTTAACATAATGACAAACAAGAACCCAACAAAACCTAATGGAGACCCCAAAACACGTAAAAAACACCCCAAAAAATATCGGCATCACCCCCAAAACTGGAAGAAAATACGCCAAAACCATAGATCCACCCCAAAACCCACCCTAAACCTACCTGATGTTCTCCAAAACCCACAATTTACCCTTTTCCACCATGATAACCAACGAGAACCCAACAAAACCCAACGGAGACCCCAAAAAACGTCAAAAACACCCCAAACAAGAACGGCATCACCACCAAAACTGGAAGAAAATCCCCCAAAACCATAGATCCACCCCAAAGACACCCTAAACCTACCTGATGTTCTCCAAAACCCACAATTTACCCTTTTCCAACACGATGACCAACGAGAACCCAACAGAACCCAACAGAGACCCCAAAAAACGTCAAAAACACCCCAAACAAGAACGGCATCACCACCAAAACTGGAAGAAAATCCCCCAAAACCATAGATCCACCCCAAAACCACCCTAAACCTACCTGATGTTCTCCAAAACCCACAATCCACTCCTATTTAACATAATGACAAACAAGAACCCAACAAAACCTAATGGAGACCCCAAAACACGTAAAAAACACCCCAAAAAATATCGGCATCACCCCCAAAACTGGAAGAAAATACGCCAAAACCATAGATCCACCCCAAAACCACCCTAAACCTACCTGATGTTCTCCAAAACCCACAATTTACCCTTTTCCACCATGATGACCAACGAGAACCAAACAAAACCCAACGGAGACCCCAAAACACTTCAAATACACCCCAAAAAAGAACAGGATCACGCCAAAAAATAGAAGAAAACCCCAAATACCATAGATCCACCCCAAAGACACCCTAAACCTACCTGATGTTCTCCTAATCCCAAAGCACACTCCAAACCACCATAAAACACATTAGGAATTCAACGAAACGCAACGGAAACCCCAAAACACTTCAAAATCACCCGAAGAAAGGAGAGGATCACTCCCCCAAAAAGAAGAAAACCCCAAATACCATGAATCCACGCGAAAACTCCCCCTAAACCTACCTGAAGTTCTCCAAAACCCACAATTTACACTTCTCCACGATGATGACGAACGAGAACCCAACAAAACCAAACAGAGACCACAAAAACCTTAGAAAATACCCCAAACAAGAATGGCATCACCCCCAAAACTGGAAGAAAACCCCCAAAACCATAGATCCACCCCAAAGACACCCTAAACCTACCTGATGTTCTCCAAAAACCACAATTTACCCTTTTCCAACACGATGACCAACGAGAACCCAACAGAACCCAACAGAGACCCCAAAAAACGTCAAAAACACCCCAAACAAGAACGGCATCACCACCAAAACTGGAAGAAAATCCCCCAAAACCATAGATCCACCCCAAAACCACCCTAAACCTACCTGATGTTCTCCAAAACCCACAATCCACTCCTATTTAACATAATGACAAACAAGAACCCAACAAAACCTAATGGAGACCCCAAAAAACGTCAAAAACACCCCAAAAAATACCGGCATCACCCCCAAAACTGGAAGAAAATACGCCAAAACCATAGATCCACCCCAAAGACACCCTAAACCTACCTGATGTTCTCCAAAAACCACAATTTACCCTTTTCCACCATGATGACCAACGAGAACCCAACAGAACCCAACAAAGACCCCAAAAAACGTCAAAAACACCCCAAACAAGAACGGCATCACCCCCAAAACTGGAAGAAAATCCCCCAAAACCATAGATCCACCCCAAAACCACCCTAAAACTACCTGATGTTCTCCAAAACCCACAATCCACTCCTATTTAACATAATGACAAACAAGAACCCAACAAAACCTAATGGAGACCCCAAAACACGTCAAAAACACCCCAAAAAATACCGGCATCACCCCCAAAACTGGAAGAATATACGCCAAAACCATAGATCCACCCCAAAGACACCATAAACCTACCTGATGTTCTCCAAAAACCACAATTTACCCTTTTCCAACACGATGACCAACGAGAACCCAACAGAACCCAACAGAGACCCCAAAAAAACGTCAAAAACACCCCAAACAAGAACGGCATCACCCCCAAAACTGGAAGAAAATCCCCCAAAACCATAGATCCACCCCAAAACCACCCTAAAACTACCTGATGTTCTCCAAAACCCACAATCCACTCCTATTTAATATAATGACAAGCAAGAACCCAACAAAACCTAATGGAGACCCCAAAACACGTCAAAAACACCCCAAAAAATACCGGCATCACCCCCAAAACTGGAAGAAAATACGCCAAAACCATAGATCCACCCCAAAGACACCCTAAACCTACCTGATGTTCTCCAAAACCCACAATTTACCATTTTCCAACACGATGACCAACGAGAACCCAACAGAACCCAACAAAGACCCCAAAAAACGTCAAAAACACCCCAAACAAGAACGGCATCACCCCCAAAACTGGAAGAAAATCCCCCAAAACCATAGATCCACCCCAAAACCACCCTAAAACTACCTGATGTTCTCCAAAACCCACAATCCACTCCTATTTAACATAATGACAAACAAGAACCCAACAAAACCTAATGGAGACCCCAAAACACGTCAAAAACACCCCAAAAAATATCGGCATCACCCCCAAAACTGGAAGAAAATACGCCAAAACCATAGATCCACCCCAAAACCACCCTAAACCTACCTGATCTTCTCCAAAACCCACAATTTACCATTTTCCACCATGATAACAAACGAGAACCCAACAAAACCCAACGGAGACCCCAAAAAACGTCAAAAACACCCCAAACAAGAACGGCATCACCACCAAAACTGGAAGAAAATCCCCCAAAACCATAGATCCACCCCAAAACCACCGTAAACCTACCTGATGTTCTCCAAAACCCACAATTTACCCTTTTCCAACACGATGACCAACGAGAACCCAACAGAACCCAACAGAGACCCCAAAAAACGTCAAAAACACCCCAAACAAGAACGGCATCACCACCAAAACTGGAAGAAAATCCCCCAAAACCATAGATCCACCCCAAAACCACCCTAAACCTACCTGATGTTCTCCAAAACCCACAATCCACTCCTATTTAACATAATGACAAACAAGAACCCAACAAAACCTAATGGAGACCCCAAAACACGTCAAAAACACCCCAAACAAGAAAAGGATCACCACCAAAACTGGAAGAAAATACACCAAAACCATAGATCCACCCCAAAACCACCCTAAACCTACCTGATGTTCTCCAAAACCCACAATTTACCCTTTTCCACCATGATGACCAACGAGAACCAAACAAAACCCAACGGAGACCCCAAAACACTTCAAATACACCCCAAAAAAGAACAGGATCACGCCAAAAAATAGAAGAAAACCCCAAATACCATAGATCCACCCCAAACACACCCTAAACCTACCTGATGTTCTCCTAATCCCAAAGCACACTCCAAACCACCATAAAACACATTAGGAATTCAACGAAACGCAACGGAAACCCCAAAACACTTCAAAATCACCCGAAGAAAGGAGAGGATCACTCCCCCAAAAAGAAGAAAACCCCAAATACCATGAATCCACGCGAAAACTCCCCCTAAACCTACCTGAAGTTCTCCAAAACCCACAATTTACACTTTTACAACACGATGACCAACGAGAACCCAACAAAACCAAACAGAGACCACAAAAACCTTAAAAAATACCCCAAACAAGAATGGCATCACCCCCAAAACTGGAAGAAAACCCCCAAAACCATAGATCCACCCCAAAGACACCCTAAACCTACCTGATGTTCTCCAAAACCCACAATTTACCCTTTTCCAACACGATGACCAACGAGAACCCAACAGAACCCAACAGAGACCCCAAAAAACGTCAAAAACACCCCAAACAAGAACGGCATCACCACCAAAACTGGAAGAAAATCCCCCAAAACCATAGATCCACCCCAAAACCACCCTAAAACTACCTGATGTTCTCCAAAACCCACAATCCACTCCTATTTAACATAATGACAAACAAGAACCCAACAAAACCTAATGGAGATCCCAAAACACGTCAAAAACACCCCAAAAAATATCGGCATCACCCCCAAAACTGGAAGAAAATACGCCAAAACCATAGATCCACCCCAAAACCACCCTAAACCTACCTGATGTTCTCCAAAACCCACAATTTACCCTTTTCCACCATGATAACCAACGAGAACCCAACAAAACACAACGGAGACCCCAAAAAACGTCAAAAACACCCCAAACAAGAACGGCATCACCACCAAAACTGGAAGAAAATCCCCCAAAACCATAGATCCACCCCAAAACCACCCTAAACCTACCTGATGTTCTCCAAAACCCACAATCCACTCCTATTTAACATAATGACAAACAAGAACCCAACAAAACCTAATGGAGACCCCAAAACACGTAAAAAACACCCCAAACAAGAAAAGGATCACCACCAAAACTGGAAGAAAATCCCCCAAAACCATAGATCCACCCCAAAACCACCCTAAACCTACCTGATGTTCTCCAAAACCCACAATTTACCCTTTTCCACCATGATGACCAACGAGAACCAAACAAAACCCAACGGAGACCCCAAAACACTTCAAATACACCCCAAAAAAGAACAGGATCACGCCAAAAAATAGAAGAAAACCCCAAATACCATAGATCCACCCCAAACACACCCTAAACCTACCTGATGTTCTCCTAATCCCAAAGCACACTCCAAACCACCATAAAACACATTAGGAATTCAACGAAACGCAACGGAAACCCCAAAACACTTCAAAATCACCCGAAGAAAGGAGAGGATCACTCCCCCAAAAGAAGAAAACCCCAAATACCATGAATCCACGCGAAAACTCCCCCTAAACCTACCTGAAGTTCTCCAAAACCCACAATTTACACTTCTCCACGATGATGACGAACGAGAACCCAACAAAACCAAACAGAGACCACAAAAACCTTAGAAAATACCCCAAACAAAAATGGCATCACCCCCAAAACTGGAAGAAAACCCCCAAAACCATAGATCCAGCCCAAAACCACCCTAAACCTACCTGATGTTCTCCAAAAACCACAATTTACCCTTTTCCAACACGATGACCAACGAGAACCCAACAGAAACCCAACAGAGACCCCAAAAAACGTCAAAAACCACCAAACCAAGAACGGCATCACCACCAAAACTGGAAGAAAATCCCCCCAAAACCATAGATCCACCCCAAAACCACCCTAAACCTACCTGATGTTCTCCAAAACCCACAATCCACTCCTATTTAACATAATGACAAACAAGAACCCAACAAAACCTAATGGAGACCCCAAAAAACGTCAAAAACACCCCAAAAAATACCGGCATCACCCCCAAAACTGGAAGAAAATACGCCAAAACCATAGATCCACCCCAAAGACACCCTAAACCTACCTGATGTTCTCCAAAAACCACAATTTACCCTTTTCCACCATGATGACCAACGAGAACCCAACAGAACCCAACAAAGACCCCAAAAAACGTCAAAAACACCCCAAACAAGAACGGCATCACCCCCAAAACTGGAAGAAAATCCCCCAAAACCATAGATCCACCCCCAAAACCACCCTAAAACTACCTGATGTTCTCCAAAACCCACAATCCACTCCTATTTAACATAATGACAAACAAGAACCCAACAAAACCTAATGGAGACCCCAAAACACGTCAAAAACACCCCAAAAAATACCGGCATCACCCCCAAAACTGGAAGAATATACGCCAAAACCATAGATCCACCCCAAAGACACCATAAACCTACCTGATGTTCTCCAAAAACCACAATTTACCCTTTTCCAACACGATGACCAACGAGAACCCAACAGAACCCAACAGAGACCCCAAAAAACGTCAAAAACACCCCAAACAAGAACGGCATCACCCCCAAAACTGGAAGAAAATCCCCCAAAACCATAGATCCACCCCAAAACCACCCTAAAACTACCTGATGTTCTCCAAAACCCACAATCCACTCCTATTTAATATAATGACAAGCAAGAACCCAACAAAACCTAATGGAGACCCCAAAACACGTCAAAAACACCCCAAAAAATACCGGCATCACCCCCAAAACTGGAAGAAAATACGCCAAAACCATAGATCCACCCCAAAGACACCCTAAACCTACCTGATGTTCTCCAAAAACCACAATTTACCATTTTCCAACACGATGACCAACGAGAACCCAACAGAACCCAACAAAGACCCCAAAAAACGTCAAAAACACCCCAAACAAGAACGGCATCACCCCCAAAACTGGAAGAAAATCCCCCAAAACCATAGATCCACCCCAAAACCACCCTAAAACTACCTGATGTTCTCCAAAACCCACAATCCACTCCTATTTAACATAATGACAAACAAGAACCCAACAAAACCTAATGGAGACCCCAAAACACGTCAAAAACACCCCAAAAAATATCGGCATCACCCCCAAAACTGGAAGAAAATACGCCAAAACCATAGATCCACCCCAAAACCACCCTAAACCTACCTGATCTTCTCCAAAACCCACAATTTACCATTTTCCACCATGATAACAAACGAGAACCCAACAAAACCCAACGGAGACCCCAAAAAACGTCAAAAACACCCCAAACAAGAACGGCATCACCACCAAAACTGGAAGAAAATCCCCCAAAACCATAGATCCACCCCAAAACCACCCTAAACCTACCTGATGTTCTCCAAAACCCACAATTTACACTTTTCCAACACGATGACCAACGAGAACCCAACAGAACCCAACAGAGACCCCAAAAAACGTCAAAAACACCCCAAACAAGAACGGCATCACCACCAAAACTGGAAGAAAATCCCCCAAAACCATAGATCCACCCCAAAACCACCCTAAACCTACCTGATGTTCTCCAAAACCCACAATCCACTCCTATTTAACATAATGACAAACAAGAACCCAACAAAACCTAATGGAGACCCCAAAACACGTCAAAAACACCCCAAACAAGAAAAGGATCACCACCAAAACTGGAAGAAAATCCCCCAAAACCATAGATCCACCCCAAAACCACCCTAAACCTACCTGATGTTCTCCAAAACCCACAATTTACCCTTTTCCACCATGATGACCAACGAGAACCAAACAAAACCCAACGGAGACCCCAAAACACTTCAAATACACCCCAAAAAAGAACAGGATCACGCCAAAAAATAGAAGAAAACCCCAAATACCATAGATCCACCCCAAACACACCCTAAACCTACCTGATGTTCTCCTAATCCCAAAGCACACTCCAAACCACCATAAAACACATTAGGAATTCAACGAAACGCAACGGAAACCCCAAAACACTTCAAAATCACCCGAAGAAAGGAGAGGATCACTCCCCCAAAAAGAAGAAAACCCCAAATACCATGAATCCACGCGAAAACTCCCCCTAAACCTACCTGAAGTTCTCCAAAACCCACAATTTACACTTTTACAACACGATGACCAACGAGAACCCAACAAAACCAAACAGAGACCACAAAAACCTTAAAAAATACCCCAAACAAGAATGGCATCACCCCCAAAACTGGAAGAAAACCCCCAAAACCATAGATCCACCCCAAAGACACCCTAAACCTACCTGATGTTCTCCAAAACCCACAATTTACCCTTTTCCAACACGATGACCAACGAGAACCCAACAGAACCCAACAGAGACCCCAAAAAACGTCAAAAACACCCCAAACAAGAACGGCATCACCACCAAAACTGGAAGAAAATCCCCCAAAACCATAGATCCACCCCAAAACCACCCTAAAACTACCTGATGTTCTCCAAAACCCACAATCCACTCCTATTTAACATAATGACAAACAAGAACCCAACAAAACCTAATGGAGATCCCAAAACACGTCAAAAACACCCCAAAAAATATCGGCATCACCCCCAAAACTGGAAGAAAATACGCCAAAACCATAGATCCACCCCAAAACCACCCTAAACCTACCTGATGTTCTCCAAAACCCACAATTTACCCTTTTCCACCATGATAACCAACGAGAACCCAACAAAACACAACGGAGACCCCAAAAAACGTCAAAAACACCCCAAACAAGAACGGCATCACCACCAAAACTGGAAGAAAATCCCCCAAAACCATAGATCCACCCCAAAACCACCCTAAACCTACCTGATGTTCTCCAAAACCCACAATCCACTCCTATTTAACATAATGACAAACAAGAACCCAACAAAACCTAATGGAGACCCCAAAACACGTAAAAAACACCCCAAACAAGAAAAGGATCACCACCAAAACTGGAAGAAAATCCCCCAAAACCATAGATCCACCCCAAAACCACCCTAAACCTACCTGATGTTCTCCAAAACCCACAATTTACCCTTTTCCACCATGATGACCAACGAGAACCAAACAAAACCCAACGGAGACCCCAAAACACTTCAAATACACCCCAAAAAAGAACAGGATCACGCCAAAAAATAGAAGAAAACCCCAAATACCATAGATCCACCCCAAACACACCCTAAACCTACCTGATGTTCTCCTAATCCCAAAGCACACTCCAAACCACCATAAAACACATTAGGAATTCAACGAAACGCAACGGAAACCCCAAAACACTTCAAAATCACCCGAAGAAAGGAGAGGATCACTCCCCCAAAAAGAAGAAAACCCCAAATACCATGAATCCACGCGAAAACTCCCCCTAAACCTACCTGAAGTTCTCCAAAACCCACAATTTACACTTCTCCACGATGATGACGAACGAGAACCCAACAAAACCAAACAGAGACCACAAAAACCTTAGAAAATACCCCAAACAAAAATGGCATCACCCCCAAAACTGGAAGAAAACCCCCAAAACCATAGATCCAGCCCAAAACCACCCTAAACCTACCTGATGTTCTCCAAAAACCACAATTTACACTTTTCCAACACGATGACCAACGAGAACCCAACAGAACCCAACAGAGACCCCAAAAAACGTCAAAAACCACCAAACCAAGAACGGCATCACCACCAAAACTGGAAGAAAATCCCCCAAAACCATAGATCCACCCCAAAACCACCCTAAACCTACCTGATGTTCTCCAAAACCCACAATCCACTCCTATTTAACATAATGACAAACAAGAACCCAACAGAACCTAATGGAGAACCCAAAACACGTAAAAAACACCCCAAAAAATATCGGCATCACCCCCAAAACTGGAAGAAAATCCCCCAAAACCATAGATCCACCCCAAAACCACCCTAAATCTACCTGATCTTCTCCAAAACCCACAATTTACATTTTTCCACCATGATAACCAACGAGAACCCAACAAAACCCAACGGAGACCCCAAAAAACGTCAAAAACACCCCAAACAAGAACGGCATCACCACCAAAACTGGAAGAAAATCCCCCAAAACCATAGATCCACCCCAAAGACACCCTAAACCTACCTGATGTTCTCCAAAACCCACAATTTACCCTTTTCCAACACGATGACCAACGAGAACCCAACAGAACCCAACAGAGACCCCAAAAAACGTCAAAAACACCCCAAACAAGAACGGCATCACCACCAAAACTGGAAGAAAACCCCACAAAACCATAGATCCACCCCAAAACCACCCTAAACCTACCTGATGTTCTCCAAAACCCACAATCCACTCCTATTTAACATAATGACAAACAAGAACCCAACAAAACCTAATGGAGACCCCAAAACACGTCAAAAACACCCCAAAAAATATCGGCATCACCCCCAAAACTGGAAGAAAATACGCCAAAACCATAGATCCACCCCAAAACCACCCTAAACCTACCTGATGTTCTCCAAAACCCACAATTTACCCTTTTCCACCATGATAACCAACGAGAACCCAACAAAACCCAACGGAGACCCCAAAAAACGTCAAAAACACCCCAAACAAGAACGGCATCACCACCAAAACTGGAAGAAAATCCCCCAAAACCATAGATCCACCCCAAAACCACCCTAAACCTACCTGATGTTCTCCAAAACCCACAATTTACACTTTTCCAACACGATGACCAACGAGAACCCAACTGAACCCAACAGAGATCCCAAAAAACGTCAAAAACACCCCAAACAAGAACGGCATCACCACCAAAACTGGAAGAAAATCCCCCAAAACCATAGATCCACCCCAAAACCACCCTAAACCTACCTGATGTTCTCCAAAAACCACAATCCACTCCTATTTAACATAATGACAAACAAGAACCCAACAAAACCTAATGGAGACCCCAAAACACGTCAAAAACACCCCAAACAAGAAAAGGATCACCACCAAAACTGGAAGAAAATCCCCCAAAACCATAGATCCACCCCAAAACCACCCTAAACCTACCTGATGTTCTCCAAAACCCACAATCCACTCCTATTTAACATAATGACAAACAAGAACCCAACAAAACCTAATGGAGACCCCAAAACACGTCAAAAACACCCCAAAAAATATCGGCATCACCCCCAAAACTGGAAGAAAATACGCCAAAACCATAGATCCACCCCAAAACCACCCTAAACCTACCTGATGTTCTCCAAAACCCACAATTTACCCTTTTCCACCATGATAACCAACGAGAACCCAACAAAACCCAACGGAGACCCCAAAAAACGTCAAAAACACCCCAAACAAGAACGGCATCACCACCAAAACTGGAAGAAAATCCCCCAAAACCATAGATCCACCCCAAAACACCCTAAACCTACCTGATGTTCTCCAAAACCCACAATTTACCCTTTTCCACCATGATAACCAACGAGAACCCAACTGAACCCAACAGAGACCCCAAAAAACGTCAAAAACACCCCAAACAAGAACGGCATCACCACCAAAACTGGAAGAAAATCCCCCAAAACCATAGATCCACCCCAAAGACACCCTAAACCTACCTGATCTTCTCCAAAACCCACAATCCACTCCTATTTAACATAATGACAAACAAGAACCCAACAAAACCTAATGGAGACCCCAAAACACGTAAAAAACACCCCAAAAAATATCGGCATCACCCCCAAAACTGGAAGAAAATCCCCCAAAACCATAGATCCACCCCAAAACCACCCTAAACCTACCTGATCTTCTCCAAAACCCACAATTTACCCTTTTCCACCATGATGACCAACGAGAACCAAACAAAACCCAACGGAGACCCCAAAACACTTCAAATACACCCCAAAAAAGAACAGGATCACGCCAAAAAATAGAAGAAAACCCCAAATACCATAGATCCACCCCAAAGACACCCTAAACCTACCTGATGTTCTCCTAATCCCAAAGCACACTCCAAACCACCATAAAACACATTAGGAATTCAACGAAACCCAACGGAAACCCCAAAACACTTCAAAATCAACCGAAGAAAGGAGAGGATCACTCCCCCAAAAAGAAGAAAACCCCAAATACCATGAATCCACGCGAAAACTCCCCCTAAACCTACCTGAAGTTCTCCAAAACCCACAATTTACACTTTTACAACACGATGACCAACGAGAACCCAACAAAACCAAACAGAGACCACAAAAACCTTAAAAAATACCCCAAACAAGAATGGCATCACCCCCAAAACTGGAAGAAAACCCCCAAAACCATAGATCCACCCCAAAGACACCCTAAACCTACCTGATGTTCTCCAAAACCCACAATTTACCCTTTTCCAACACGATGACCAACGAGAACCCAACAGAACCCAACAGAGACCCCAAAAAACGTCAAAAAACACCCCAAACAAGAACGGCATCACCCCCAAAACTGGAAGAAAATCCCCCAAAACCATAGATCCACCCCAAAACCACCCTAAAACTACCTGATGTTCTCCAAAACCCACAATCCACTCCTATTTAACATAATGACAAACAAGAACCCAACAAAACCTAATGGAGACCCCAAAACACGTCAAAAACACCCCAAAAAATACCGGCATCACCCCCAAAACTGGAAGAAAATACGCCAAAACCATAGATCCACCCCAAAGACACCCTAAACCTACCTGATGTTCTCCAAAACCCACAATTTACCTTTTCCAACACGATGACCAACGAGAACCCAACAGAACCCAACAAAGACCCCAAAAAACTTCAAAAACACCCCAAACAAGAACGGCATCACCACCAAAACTGGAAGAAAATCCCCCAAACCATAGATCCACCCCAAAACCACCCTAAAACTACCTGATGTTCTCCAAAACCCACAATCCATTCCTATTTAACATAATGACAAACAAGAACCCAACAAAACCTAATGGAGACCCCAAAACACGTCAAAAACACCCCAAAAAATATCGGCATCACCCCCAAAACTGGAAGAAAATACGCCAAAACCATAGATCCACCCCAAAACCACCCTAAACCTACCTGATGTTCTCCAAAACCCCACAATTTACCATTTTCCACCATGATAACCAACGAGAACCCAACAAAACCCAACGGAGACCCCAAAAAAACTTCAAAAACACCCCAAACAAGAAAAGGATCACCACCAAAACTGGAAGAAAATCCCCCAAAACCATAGATCCACCCCAAAACCACCCTAAACCTACCTGATGTTCTCCAAAACCCACAATTTACCCTTTTCCACCATGATGACCAACGAGAACCAAACAAAACCCAACGGAGACCCCAAAACACTTCAAATACACCCCAAAAAAGAACAGGATCACGCCAAAAAATAGAAGAAAACCCCAAATACCATAGATCCACCCCAAACACACCCTAAACCTACCTGATGTTCTCCTAATCCCAAAGCACACTCCAAACCACCATAAAACACATTAGGAATTCAACGAAACCCAACGGAAACCCCAAAACACTTCAAAATCACCCGAAGAAAGGAGAGGATCACTCCCCCAAAAAGAAGAAAACCCCAAATACCATGAATCCACGCGAAAACTCCCCCTAAACCTACCTGAAGTTCTCCAAAACCCACAATTTACACTTCTCCACGATGATGACGAACGAGAACCCAACAAAACCAAACAGAGACCACAAAAACCTTAGAAAATACCCCAAACAAGAATGGCATCACCCCCAAAACTGGAAGAAAACCCCCAAAACCATAGATCCACCCCAAAGACACCCTAAACCTACCTGATGTTCTCCAAAAACCACAATTTACCCTTTTCCAACACGATGACCAACGAGAACCCAACAGAACCGAACAGAGACACTAAAAAACGTCAAAAACCACCAAACCAAGAACGGCATCACCACCAAAACTGGAAGAAAATCCCCCAAAACCATAGATCCACCCCAAAACCACCCTAAACCTACCTGATGTTCTCCAAAACCCACAATCCACTCCTATTTAACATAATGACAAACAAGAACCCAACAAAACCTAATGGAGACCCCAAAACACGTCAAAAACACCCCAAAAAATATCGGCATCACCCCCAAAACTGGAAGAAAATACGCCAAAACCATAGATCCACCCCAAAACCACCCTAAACCTACCTGATCTTCTCCAAAACCCACAATTTACCCTTTTCCACCATGATAACCAACGAGAACCCAACAAAACCCAACGGAGACCCCAAAAAACGTCAAAAACACCCCAAACAAGAACGGCATCACCACCAAAACTGGAAGAAAATCCCCCAAAACCATAGATCCACCCCAAAGACACCCTAAACCTACCTGATGTTCTCCAAAACCCACAATCCACTCCTATTTAACATAATGACAAACAAGAACCCAACAAAACCTAATGGAGACCCCAAAACACGTCAAAAACACCCCAAAAAATATCGGCATCACCCCCAAAACTGGAAGAAAATCCCCCAAAACCATAGATCCACCCCAAAACCACCCTAAACCTACCTGATGTTCTCCAAAACCCACAATTTACCCTTTTCCACCATGATGACCAACGAGAACCAAACAAAACCCAACGGAGACCCCAAAACACTTCAAATACACCCCAAAAAAGAACAGGATCACGCCAAAAAATAGAAGAAAACCCCAAATACCATAGATCCACCCCAAAGACACCCTAAACCTACCTGATGTTCTCCTAATCCCAAAGCACACTCCAAACCACCATAAAACACATTAGGAATTCAACGAAACGCAACGGAAACCCCAAAACACTTCAAAATCACCCGAAGAAAGGAGAGGATCACTCCCCCAAAAAGAAGAAAACCCCAAATACCATGAATCCACGCGAAAACTCCCCCTAAACCTACCTGAAGTTCTCCAAAACCCACAATTTACACTTTTACAACACGATGACCAACGAGAACCCAACAAAACCAAACAGAGACCACAAAAACCTTAAAAAATACCCCAAACAAGAATGGCATCACCCCCAAAACTGGAAGAAAACCCCCAAAACCATAGATCCACCCCAAAGACACCCTAAAACTACCTGATGTTCTCCAAAACCCACAATTCACCCTTTTCCAACACGATGACCAACGAGAACCCAACAGAACCCAACAGAGACCCCAAAAAACGTTAAAAACACCCCAAACAAGAACGGAATCACCACCAAAACTGGAAGAAAATCCCCCAAAACCATAGATCCACCCCAAAACCACCCTAAACCTACCTGATGTTCTCCAAAACCCACAATCCACTCCTATTTAACATAATGACAAACAAGAACCCAACAAAACCTAATGGAGACCCCAAAACACGTAAAAAACACCCCAAAAAATATCGGCATCACCCCCAAACCTGGAAGAAAATCCCCCAAAACCATAGATCCACCCCAAAACCACCCTAAACCTACCTGATCTTCTCCAAAAACCACAATCCACTCCTATTTAACATAATGACAAACAAGAACCCAACAAAACCTAATGGAGACCCCAAAACACGTCAAAAACACCACAAAAAATATCGGCATCACCACCAAAACTGGAAGAAAATCCCCCAAAACCATAGATCCACCCCAAAACCACCCTAAACCTACCTGTTCTTCTCCAAAACCCACAATTTACCCTTTTCCAACACGATGACCAACGAGAACCCAACAGAACCCAACAGAGACCCCAAAAAACGTCAAAAACACCCCAAACAAGAACGGCATCACCCCCAAAACTGGAAGAAAATCCCCCAAAACCATAGATCCACCCCAAAACCACCCTAAACCTACCTGATGTTCTCCAAAACCCACAATCCACACCTATTTAACATAATGACAAACAAGAACCCAACAAAACCTAATGGAGACACCAAAACACGTCAAAAACACCCCAAACAAGAACGGCATCACCACCAAAACTGGAAGAAAATCCCCCAAAACCATAGATCCACCCCAAAACCACCCTAAACCTACCTGATCTTCTCCAAAAACCACAATTTACCCTTTTCCACCATGATGACCAACGAGAACCAAACAAAACCCAACGGAGACCCCAAAACACTTCAAATACACCCCAAAAAAGAACAGGACCACGCCAAAAAATAGAAGAAAACCCCAAATACCATAGATCCACCCCAAAGACACCCTAAACCTACCTGATGTTCTCCTAATCCCAAAGCACACTCCAAACCACCATAAAACACATTAGGAATTCAACGAAACGCAACGGAAACCCCAAAACACTTCAAAATCACCCGAAGAAAGGAGAGGATCACTCCCCCAAAAAGAAGAAAACCCCAAATACCATGAATCCACGCGAAAACTCCCCCTAAACCTACCTGAAGTTCTCCAAAACCCACAATTTACACTTTTACAACACGATGACCAACGAGAACCCAACAAAACCAAACAGAGACCACAAAAACCTTAAAAAATACCCCAAACAAGAATGGCATCACCCCCAAAACTGGAAGAAAACCCCCAAAACCATAGATCCACCCCAAAGACACCCTAAACCTACCTGATGTTCTCCAAAACCCACAATTCACCCTTTTCCAACACGATGACCAACGAGAACCCAACAGAACCCAACAGAGACCCCAAAAAACGTCAAAAACACCCCAAACAAGAACGGAATCACCACCAAAACTGGAAGAAAATCCCCCAAAACCATAGATCCACCCCAAAACCACCCTAAACCTACCTGATGTTCTCCAAAACCCACAATCCACTCCTATTTAACATAATGACAAACAAGAACCCAACAAAACCTAATGGAGACCCCAAAACACGTAAAAAACACCCCAAAAAATATCGGCATCACCCCCAAAACTGGAAGAAAATCCCCCAAAACCATAGATCCACCCCAAAACCACCCTAAACCTACCTGATCTTCTCCAAAAACCACAATCCACTCCTATTTAACATAATGACAAACAAGAACCCAACAAAACCTAATGGAGACCCCAAAACACGTCAAAAACACCACAAAAAATATCGGCATCACCACCAAAACTGGAAGAAAATCCCCCAAAACCATAGATCCACCCCAAAACCACCCTAAACCTACCTGTTCTTCTCCAAAACCCACAATTTACCCTTTTCCAACACGATGACCAACGAGAACCCAACAGAACCCAACAGAGACCCCAAAAAACGTCAAAAACACCCCAAACAAGAACGGCATCACCCCCAAAACTGGAAGAAAATCCCCCAAAACCATAGATCCACCCCAAAACCACCTTAAACCTACCTGATGTTCTCCAAAACCCACAATCCACACCTATTTAACATAATGACAAACAAGAACCCAACAAAACCTAATGGAGACACCAAAACACGTCAAAAACACCCCAAACAAGAACGGCATCACCACCAAAACTGGAAGAAAATCCCCCAAAACCATAGATCCACCCCAAAACCACCCTAAACCTACCTGATGTTCTCCAAAACCCACAATTTACCCTTTTCCACCATGATGACCAACGAGAACCAAACAAAACCCAACGGAGACCCCAAAACACTTCAAATACACCCCAAAAAAGAACAGGATCACGCCAAAAAATAGAAGAAAACCCCAAATACCATAGATCCACCCCAAAGACACCCTAAACCTACCTGATGTTCTCCTAATCCCAAAGCACACTCCAAACCACCATAAAACACATTAGGAATTCAACGAAACGCAACGGAAACCCCAAAACACTTCAAAATCACCCGAAGAAAGGAGAGGATCACTCCCCCAAAAAGAAGAAAACCCCAAATACCATGAATCCACGCGAAAACTCCCCCTAAACCTACCTGAAGTTCTCCAAAACCCACAATTTACACTTTTACAACACGATGACCAACGAGAACCCAACAAAACCCAACAGAGACCACAAAAACCTTAAAAAATACCCCAAACAAGAATGGCATCACCCCCAAAACTGGAAGAAAACCCCCAAAACCATAGATCCACCCCAAAGACACCCTAAACCTACCTGATGTTCTCCAATTTACCCTTTTCCAACACGATGACCAACGAGAACCCAACAGAACCCAACAGAGACCCCAAAAAACGTCAAAAACACCCCAAACAAGAACGGCATCACCACCAAAACTGGAAGAAAATCCCCCAAAACCATAGATCCACCCCAAAACCACCCTAAACCTACCTGATGTTCTCCAAAACCCACAATCCACTCCTATTTAACATAATGACAAACAAGAACCCAACAAAACCTAATGGAGACCCCAAAACACGTCAAAAACACCACAAAAAATATCGGCATCACCACCAAAACTGGAAGAAAATCCCCCAAAACCATAGATCCACCCCAAAACCACCCTAAACCTACCTGATGTTCTCCAAAACCCACAATTTACCCTTTTCCACCATGATAACCAACGAGAACCCAACAAAACCCAACGGAGACCCCAAAAAACGTCAAAAACACCCCAAACAAGAACGGCATCACCCCCAAAACTGGAAGAAAATCCCCCAAAACCATAGATCCACCCCAAAGACACCCTAAACCTACCTGATGTTCTCCAAAACCCACAATTTACCCTTTTCCAACACGATGACCAACGAGAACCCAACAGAACCCAACAGAGACCACAAAAAACGTCAAAAACACCCCAAACAAGAACGGCATCACCACCAAAACTGGAAGAAAATCCCCCAAAACCATAGATCCACCCCAAAGACACCCTAAAACTACCTGATGTTCTCCAAAACCCACAATCCACTCCTATTTAACATAATGACAAACAAGAACCCAACAAAACCTAATGGAGACCCCAAAACACGTCAAAAACACCACAAAAAATATCGGCATCACCCCCAAAACTGGAAGAAAATACGCCAAAACCATAGATCCACCCCAAAGACACCCTAAACCTACCTGATGTTCTCCAAAACCCACAATTTACCCTTTTCCAACACGATGACCAACGAGAACCCAACAGAACCCAACAGAGACCCCAAAAAACGTCAAAAACACCCCAAACAAGAACGGCATCACCCCCAAAACTGGAAGAAAATCCCCCAAAACCATAGATCCACCCCAAAACCACCCTAAACCTACCTGATCTTCTCCAAAACCCACAATCCACTCCTATTTAACATAATGACAAACAAGAACCCAACAAAACCTAATGGAGACCCCAAAACACGTAAAAAACACCCCAAAAAATATCGGCATCACCCCCAAAACTGGAAGAAAATCCCCCAAAACCATAGATCCACCCCAAAACCACCCTAAACCTACCTGATCTTCTCCAAAACCCACAATTTACCCTTTTCCAACACGATGACCAACGAGAACCCAACAGAACCCAACAGAGACCCCAAAAAACGTCAAAAACACCCCAAACAAGAACGGCATCACCACCAAAACTGGAAGAAAATCCCCCAAAACCATAGATCCACCCCAAAGACACCCTAAACCTACCTGATGTTCTCCAAAAACCACAATTTACACTTTTCCAACACGATGACCAACGAGAACCCAACAGAACCCAACAGAGACCCCAAAAAACGTCAAAAACACCCCAAACAAGAACGGCATCACCCCCAAAACTGGAAGAAAATCCCCCAAAACCATAGATCCACCCCAAAACCACCCTAAACCTATCTGTTCTTCTCCAAAAACCACAATTTACACTTTTCCAACACGATGACCAACGAGAACCCAACAGAACCCAACAGAGACCCCAAAAAACGTCAAAAACACCCCAAACAAGAACGGCATCACCACCAAAACTGGAAGAAAATCCCCCAAAACCATAGATCCACCCCAAAACCACCCTAAACCTACCTGATGTTCTCCAAAACCCACAATCCACACCTATTTAACATAATGACAAACAAGAACCCAACCAAACCTAATGGAGACACCAAAACACGTCAAAAACACCCCAAACAAGAACGGCATCACCCCCAAAACTGGAAGAAAATACGCCAAAACCATAGATCCACCCCAAAACCACCCTAAACCTACCTGATCTTCTCCAAAACCCACAATTTACCCTTTTCCACCATGATGACCAACGAGAACCAAACAAAACCCAACGGAGACCCCAAAACACTTCAAATACACCCCAAAAAAGAACAGGACCACGCCAAAAAATAGAAGAAAACCCCAAATACCATAGATCCACCCCAAAGACACCCTAAACCTACCTGATGTTCTCCTAATCCCAAAGCACACTCCAAACCACCATAAAACACATTAGGAATTCAACGAAACGCAACGGAAACCCCAAAACACTTCAAAATCACCCGAAGAAAGGAGAGGATCACTCCCCCAAAAAGAAGAAAACCCCAAATACCATGAATCCACGCGAAGACTCCCCCTAAACCTACCTGAAGTTCTCCAAAACCCACAATTTACACTTTTACAACACGATGACCAACGAGAACCCAACAAAACCAAACAGAGACCACAAAAACCTTAGAAAATACCCCAAACAAGAATGGCATCACCCCCAAAACTGGAAGAAAATCCCCCAAAACCATAGATCCACCCCAAAGACACCCTAAACCTACCTGATGTTCTCCAATTTACCCTTTTCAAACACGATGACCAACGAGAACCCAACAGAACCCAACAGAGACCCCAAAAAACGTCAAAAACACCCCAAACAAGAACGGCATCACCACCAAAACTGGAAGAAAATCCCCCAAAACCATAGATCCACCCCAAAGACACCCTAAACCTACCTGATGTTCTCCAAAACCCACAATTTACCCTTTTCCAACACGATGACCAACGAGAACCCAACAGAACCCAACAGAGACCACAAAAAACGTCAAAAACACCCCAAACAAGAACGGCATCACCACCAAAACTGGAAGAAAATCCCCCAAAACCATAGATCCACCCCAAAGACACCCTAAAACTACCTGATGTTCTCCAAAACCCACAATCCACTCCTATTTAACATAATGACAAACAAGAACCCAACAAAACCTAATGGAGACCCCAAAACACGTCAAAAACACCACAAAAAATATCGGCATCACCCCCAAAACTGGAAGAAAATACGCCAAAACCATAGATCCACCCCAAAGACACCCTAAACCTACCTGATGTTCTCCAAAACCCACAATTTACCCTTTTCCAACACGATGACCAACGAGAACCCAACAGAACCCAACAGAGACCCCAAAAAACGTCAAAAACACCCCAAACAAGAACGGCATCACCCCCAAAACTGGAAGAAAATCCCCCAAAACCATAGATCCACCCCAAAACCACCCTAAACCTACCTGATCTTCTCCAAAACCCACAATCCACTCCTATTTAACATAATGACAAACAAGAACCCAACAAAACCTAATGGAGACCCCAAAACACGTAAAAAACACCCCAAAAAATATCGGCATCACCCCCAAAACTGGAAGAAAATCCCCCAAAACCATAGATCCACCCCAAAACCACCCTAAACCTACCTGATGTTCTCCAAAACCCACAATTTACCCTTTTCCAACACGATGACCAACGAGAACCCAACAGAACCCAACAGAGACCACAAAAAACGTCAAAAACACCCCAAACAAGAACGGCATCACCACCAAAACTGGAAGAAAATCCCCCAAAACCATAGATCCACCCCAAAGACACCCTAAACCTACCTGATGTTCTCCAAAAACCACAATTTACACTTTTCCAACACGATGACCAACGAGAACCCAACAGAACCCAACAGAGACCCCAAAAAACGTCAAAAACACCCCAAACAAGAACGGCATCACCACCAAAACTGGAAGAAAATCCCCCAAAACCATAGATCCACCCCAAAACCACCCTAAACCTATCTGTTCTTCTCCAAAAACCACAATTTACACTTTTCCAACACGATGACCAACGAGAACCCAACAGAACCCAACAGAGACCCCAAAAAACGTCAAAAACACCCCAAACAAGAACGGCATCACCCCCAAAACTGGAAGAAAATCCCCCAAAACCATAGATCCACCCCAAAACCACCCTAAACCTACCTGATGTTCTCCAAAACCCACAATCCACACCTATTTAACATAATGACAAACAAGAACCCAACAAAACCTAATGGAGACACCAAAACACGTCAAAAACACCCCAAACAAGAACGGCATCACCACCAAAACTGGAAGAAAATACGCCAAAACCATAGATCCACCCCAAAACCACCCTAAACCTACCTGATCTTCTCCAAAACCCACAATTTACACTTTTCCACCATGATGACCAACGAGAACCAAACAAAACCCAACAGAGACCACAAAACACTTCAAATACACCCCAAAAAAGAACAGGACCACGCCAAAAAATAGAAGAAAACCCCAAATACCATAGATCCACCCCAAAGACACCCTAAACCTACCTGATGTTCTCCTAATCCCAAAGCACACTCCAAACCACCATAAAACACATTAGGAATTCAACGAAACGCAACGGAAACCCCAAAACACTTCAAAATCACCCGAAGAAAGGAGAGGATCACTCCCCCAAAAAGAAGAAAACCCCAAATACCATGAATCCACGCGAAGACTCCCCCTAAACCTACCTGAAGTTCTCCAAAACCCACAATTTACACTTTTACAACACGATGACCAACGAGAACCCAACAAAACCAAACAGAGACCACAAAAACCTTAGAAAATACCCCAAACAAGAATGGCATCACCCCCAAAACTGGAAGAAAATCCCCCAAAACCATAGATCCACCCCAAAGACACCCTAAACCTACCTGATGTTCTCCAATTTACCCTTTTCAAACACGATGACCAACGAGAACCCAACAGAACCCAACAGAGACCCCAAAAAACGTCAAAAACACCCCAAACAAGAACGGCATCACCACCAAAACTGGAAGAAAATCCCCCAAAACCATAGATCCACCCCAAAGACACCCTAAACCTACCTGATGTTCTCCAAAAACCACAATTTACACTTTTCCAACACGATGACCAACGAGAACCCAACAGAACCCAACAGAGACCCCAAAAAACGTCAAAAACACCCCAAACAAGAACGGCATCACCACCAAAACTGGAAGAAAATCCCCCAAAACCATAGATCCACCCCAAAACCACCCTAAACCTATCTGTTCTTCTCCAAAAACCACAATTTACACTTTTCCAACACGATGACCAACGAGAACCCAACAGAACCCAACAGAGACCCCAAAAAACGTCAAAAACACCCCAAACAAGAACGGCATCACCCCCAAAACTGGAAGAAAATCCCCCAAAACCATAGATCCACCCCAAAACCACCCTAAACCTACCTGATGTTCTCCAAAACCCACAATCCACACCTATTTAACATAATGACAAACAAGAACCCAACAAAACCTAATGGAGACACCAAAACACGTCAAAAACACCCCAAACAAGAACGGCATCACCACCAAAACTGGAAGAAAATACGCCAAAACCATAGATCCACCCCAAAACCACCCTAAACCTACCTGATCTTCTCCAAAACCCACAATTTACACTTTTCCACCATGATGACCAACGAGAACCAAACAAAACCCAACAGAGACCACAAAACACTTCAAATACACCCCAAAAAAGAACAGGACCACGCCAAAAAATAGAAGAAAACCCCAAATACCATAGATCCACCCCAAAGACACCCTAAACCTACCTGATGTTCTCCTAATCCCAAAGCACACTCCAAACCACCATAAAACACATTAGGAATTCAACGAAACGCAACGGAAACCCCAAAACACTTCAAAATCACCCGAAGAAAGGAGAGGATCACTCCCCCAAAAAGAAGAAAACCCCAAATACCATGAATCCACGCGAAGACTCCCCCTAAACCTACCTGAAGTTCTCCAAAACCCACAATTTACACTTTTACAACACGATGACCAACGAGAACCCAACAAAACCAAACAGAGACCACAAAAACCTTAGAAAATACCCCAAACAAGAATGGCATCACCCCCAAAACTGGAAGAAAATCCCCCAAAACCATAGATCCACCCCAAAGACACCCTAAACCTACCTGATGTTCTCCAATTTACCCTTTTCAAACACGATGACCAACGAGAACCCAACAGAACCCAACAGAGACCCCAAAAAACGTCAAAAACACCCCAAACAAGAACGGCATCACCACCAAAACTGGAAGAAAATCCCACAAAACCATAGATCCACCCCAAAACCACCCTAAACCTACCTGATGTTCTCCAAAACCCACAATCCACACCTATTTAACATAATGACAAACAAGAACCCAACAAAACCTAATGGAGACCCCAAAACACGTCAAAAACACCCCAAACAAGAAAAGGATCACCACCAAAACTGGAAGAAAATACACCAAAACCATAGATCCACCCCAAAACCACCCTAAACCTACCTGATCTTCTCCAAAACCCACAATGTACCCTTTTCCACCATGATGACCAACGAGAACCAAACAAAACCCAACGGAGACCCCAAAACACTTCAAATACACCCCAAAAAAGAACAGGATCACGCCAAAAAATAGAAGAAAACCCCAAATACCATAGATCCACCCCAAAGACACCCTAAACCTACCTGATGTTCTCCTAATCCCAAAGCACACTCCCAACCACCATAAAACACATTAGGAATTCAACGAAACGCAACGGAAACCACAAAACACTTCAAAATCACCCGAAGAAAGGAGAGGATCACTCCCCCAAAAAGAAGAAAACCCCAAATACCATGAATCCACGCGAAAACTCCCCCTAAACCTACCTGAAGTTCTCCAAAACCCACAATTTACACTTCTCCACGATGATGACGAACGAGAACCCAACAAAACCAAACAGAGACCACAAAAACCTTAAAAAATACCCCAAACAAGAATGGCATCACCCCCAAAACTGGAAGAAAACCCCCAAAACCATAGATCCACCCCAAAGACACCCTAAACCTACCTGATGTTCTCCAAAACCCACAATTTACCCTTTTCCAACACGATGACCAACGAGAACCCAACAGAACCCAACAGAGACCCCAAAAAACGTCAAAAACACCCCAAACAAGAACGGCATCACCCCCAAAACTGGAAGAAAATCCCCCAAAACCATAGATCCATCCCAAAACCACCCTAAACCTACCTGTTCTTCTCCAAAAACCACAATTTACCCTTTTCCAACACGATGACCAACGAGAACCCAACAGAACCCAACAGAGACCACAAAAAACGTCAAAAACACCCCAAACAAGAACGGCATCACCCCCAAAACTGGAAGAAAATCCCCCAAAACCATAGATCCACCCCAAAACCACCCTAAACCTACCTGATCTTCTCCAAAACCCACAATCCACACCTATTTAAAATAATGACAAACAAGAACCCAACAAAACCTAATGGAGACCCCAAAACACGTCAAAAACACCCCAAACAAGAAAAGGATCACCACCAAAACTGGAAGAAAATACACATAAACCATAGATCCACACCAAAACCACCCTAAACCTACCTGATCTTCTCCAAAACCCACAATTTACCCTTTTCCACCATGATGACCAACGAGAACCAAACAAAACCCAACGGAGACCCCAAAACACTTCAAATACACCCCAAAAAAGAACAGGATCACGCCAAAAAATAGAAGAAAACCCCAAATACCATAGATCCACCCCAAAGACACCCTAAACCTACCTGATGTTCTCCTAATCCCAAAGCACACTCCAAACCACCATAAAACACATTAGGAATTCAACGAAACACAACGGAAACCCCAAAACACTTCAAAATCACCCGAAGAAAGGAGAGGATCACTCCCCCAAAAAGAAGAAAACCCCAAATACCATGAATCCACGCGAAAACTCCCCCTAAACCTACCTGAAGTTCTCCAAAACCCACAATTTACACTTTTACAACACGATGACCAACGAGAACCCAACAAAACCCAACAGAGACCACAAAAACCTTAAAAAATACCCCAAACAAGAATGGCATCACCCCCAAAACTGGAAGAAAACCCCCAAAACCATAGATCCACCCCAAAGACACCCTAAACCTACCTGATGTTCTCCAAAAACCACAATTTACACTTTTCCAACACGATGACCAACGAGAACCCAACAGAACCCAACAGAGACCCCAAAAAACGTCAAAAACACCCCAAACAAGAACGGCATCACCACCAAAACTGGAAGAAAATCCCCCAAAACCATAGATCCACCCCAAAACCACCCTAAACCTACCTGATGTTCTCCAAAACCCACAATCCACTCCTATTTAACATAATGACAAACAAGAACCCAACAAAACCTAATGGAGACCCCAAAACACGTCAAAAACACCCCAAAAAATATCGGCATCACCCCCAAAACTGGAAGAAAATCCCCCAAAACCATAGATCCACCCCAAAACCACCCTAAACCTACCTGATGTTCTCCAAAAACCACAATTTACCCTTTTCCACCATGATAACCAACGAGAACCCAACAAAACCCAACGGAGACCCCAAAAAACGTCAAAAACACCCCAAACAAGAACGGCATCACCCCCAAAACTGGAAGAAAATCCCCCAAAACCATAGATCCACCCCAAAACCACCCTAAACCTACCTGATCTTCTCCAAAACCCACAATCCACTCCTATTTAACATAATGACAAACAAGAACCCAACAAAACCTAATGGAGACCCCAAAACACGTCAAAAACACCCCAAAAAATATCGGCATCACCCCCAAAACTGGAAGAAAATCCCCCAAAACCATAGATCCACCCCAAAACCACCCTAAACCTACCTGATCTTCTCCAAAACCCACAATTTACCCTTTTCCAACACGATGACCAACGAGAACCCAACAGAACCCAACAGAGACCCCAAAAAACGTCAAAAACACCCCAAACAAGAACGGCATCACCCCCAAAACTGGAAGAAAATCCCCCAAAACCATAGATCCACCCCAAAGACACCCTAAACCTACCTGATGTTCTCCAAAAACCACAATTTACATTTTCCAACACGATGACCAACGAGAACCCAACAGAACCCAACAGAGACCCCAAAAAACGTCAAAAACACCCCAAACAAGAACGGCATCACCCCCAAAACTGGAAGAAAATCCCCCAAAACCATAGATCCACCCCAAAACCACCCTAAACCTATCTGTTCTTATGCAAAAACCACAATTTACCCTTTTCCAACACGATGACCAACGAGAACCCAACAGAACCCAACAGAGATCCCAAAAAACGTCAAAAACACCCCAAACAAGAACGGCATCACCCCCAAAACTGGAAGAAAATCCCCCAAAACCATAGATCCACCCCAAAACCACCCTAAACCTACCTGATGTTCTCCAAAACCCACAATCCACACCTATTTAACATAATGACAAACAAGAACCCAACAAAACCTAATGGAGACACCAAAACACGTCAAAAACACCCCAAACAAGAACGGCATCACCACCAAAACTGGAAGAAAATACACCAAAACCATAGATCCACCCCAAAACCACCCTAAACCTACCTGATCTTCTCCAAAACCCACAATTTACCCTTTTCCACCATGATGACCAACGAGAACCAAACAAAACCCAACGGAGACCCCAAAACACTTCAAATACACCCCAAAAAAGAACAGGACCACGCCAAAAAATAGAAGAAAACCCCAAATACCATAGATCCACCCCAAAGACACCCTAAACCTACCTGATGTTCTCCTAATCCCAAAGCACACTCCAAACCACCATAAAACACATTAGGAATTCAACGAAACGCAACGGAAACCCCAAAACACTTCAAAATCACCCGAAGAAAGGAGAGGATCACTCCCCCAAAAAGAAGAAAACCCCAAATACCATGAATCCACGCGAAGACTCCCCCTAAACCTACCTGAAGTTCTCCAAAACCCACAATTTACACTTTTACAACACGATGACCAACGAGAACACAACAAAAACAAACAGAGACCACAAAAACCTTAGAAAATACCCCAAACAAGAATGGCATCACCCCCAAAACTGGAAGAAAACCCCCAAAACCATAGATCCACCCCAAAGACACCCTAAACCTACCTGATGTTCTCCAATTTACCCTTTTCCAACACGATGACCAACGAGAACCCAACAGAACCCAACAGAGACCCCAAAAAACGTCAAAAACACCCCAAACAAGAACGGCATCACCCCCAAAACTGGAAGAAAATCCCACAAAACCATAGATCCACCCCAAAACCACCCTAAACCTACCTGATGTTCTCCAAAACCCACAATCCACACCTATTTAACATAATGACAAACAAGAACCCAACAAAACCTAATGGAGACCCCAAAACACGTCAAAAACACCCCAAACAAGAAAAGGATCACCACCAAAACTGGAAGAAAATACACCAAAACCATAGATCCACCCCAAAACCACCCTAAACCTACCTGATCTTCTCCAAAACCCACAATTTACCCTTTTCCAACATGATGACCAACGAGAACCAAACAAAACCCAACGGAGACCCCAAAACACTTCAAATACACCCCAAAAAAGAACAGGATCACGCCAAAAAATAGAAGAAAACCCCAAATACCATAGATCCACCCCAAAGACACCCTAAACCTACCTGATGTTCTCCTAATCCCAAAGCACACTCCCAACCACCATAAAACACATTAGGAATTCAACGAAACGCAACGGAAACCACAAAACACTTCAAAATCACCCGAAGAAAGGAGAGGATCACTCCCCCAAAAAGAAGAAAACCCCAAATACCATGAATCCACGCGAAAACTCCCCCTAAACCTACCTGAAGTTCTCCAAAACCCACAATTTACACTTCTCCACGATGATGACGAACGAGAACCCAACAAAACCAAACAGAGACCACAAAAACCTTAAAAAATACCCCAAACAAGAATGGCATCACCCCCAAAACTGGAAGAAAACCCCCAAAACCATAGATCCACCCCAAAGACACCCTAAACCTACCTGATGTTCTCCAAAAACCACAATTTACACTTTTACAACACGATGACCAACGAGAACCCAACAAAACTTAATGGAGACCCCAAAACACGTCAAAAACACCCCAAACAAGAAAAGGATCACCACCAAAACTGGAAGAAAATACACCAAAACCATAGATCCACCCCAAAACCACCCTAAACCTACCTGATGTTCTCCAAAACCCACAATTTACCCTTTTCCACCATGATGACCAACGAGAACCCAACAAAACCAAACAGAGACCACAAAAACCTTAAAAAATACCCCAAACAAGAATGGCATCACCCCCAAAACTGGAAGAAAACCCCCAAAACTATAGATCCACCCCAAAGACACCCTAAACCTACCTGATGTTCTCCAATTTACCCTTTTCCAACACGATGACCAACGAGAACCCAACAGAACCCAACAGAGACCCCAAAAAACGTCAAAAACACCCCAAACAAGAACGGCATCACCCCCAAAACTGGAAGAAAATCCCCCAAAACCATAGATCCACCCCAAAGACACCCTAAACCTACCTGATGTTCTCCAAAACCCACAATTTACCCTTTTCCACCATGATAACCAACGAGAACCCAACAAAACCCAACGGAGACCCCAAAAAACGTCAAAAACACCCCAAACAAGAACGGCATCACCGCCAAAACTGGAAGAAACTCCGCCAAAACCCTAGATCCATCCCAAAACCACCCTAAACCTACCTGATCTTCTCCAAAACCCACAATTTACCCTTTTCCAACACGATGACCAACGAGAACCCAACAGAACCCAACAGAGACCCCAAAAAACGTCAAAAACACCCCAAACAAGAACGGCATCACCCCCAAAACTGGAAGAAAATCCCCCAAAACCATAGATCCACCCCAAAGACACCCTAAACCTACCTGATCTTCTCCAAAAACCACAATTTACCCTTTTCCAACACGATGACCAACGAGAACCCAACAGAACCCAACAGAGACCCCAAAAAACGTCAAAAACACCCCAAACAAGAACGGCATCACCCCCAAAACTGGAAGAAAATCCCCCAAAACCATAGATCCACCCCAAAACCACCCTAAACCTACCTGATCTTCTCCAAAACCCACAATCCACACCTATTTAACATAATGACAAACAAGAACCCAACAAAACCTAATGGAGACCCCAAAACACGTCAAAAACACCCCAAACAAGAAAAGGATCACCACCAAAACTGGAAGAAAATACACCAAAACCATAGATCCACCCCAAAACCACCCTAAACCTACCTGATCTTCTCCAAAACCCACAATTTACCCTTTTCCACCATGATGGCCAACGAGAACCAAACAAAACCCAACGGAGACCCCAAAACACTTCAAATACACCCCAAAAAAGAACAGGATCACGCCAAAAAATAGAAGAAAACCCCAAATACCATAGATCCACCCCAAAGACACCCTAAACCTACCTGATGTTCTCCTAATCCCAAAGCACACTCCAAACCACCATAAAACACATTAGGAATTCAACGAAACGCAACGGAAACCCCAAAACACTTCAAAATCACCCGAAGAAAGGAGAGGATCACTCCCCCAAAAAGAAGAAAACCCCAAATACCATGAATCCACGCGAAAACTCCCCCTAAACCTACCTGATCTTCTCCAAAACCCACAATTTACCCTTTTCCAACACGATGACCAACGAGAACCCAACAGAACCCAACAGAGACCCCAAAAAACGTCAAAAACACCCCAAACAAGAACGGCATCACCCCCAAAACTGGAAGAAAATCCCCCAAAACCATAGATCCACCCCAAAGACACCCTAAACCTACCTGATGTTCTCCAAAAACCACAATTTACCCTTTTCCAACACGATGACCAACGAGAACCCAACAGAACCCAACAGAGACCCCAAAAAACGTCAAAAACACCCCAAACAAGAACGGCATCACCCCCAAAACTGGAAGAAAATCCCCCAAAACCATAGATCCACCCCAAAACCACCCTAAACCTACCTGTTCTTCTCCAAAAACCACAATTTACCCTTTTCCAACACGATGACCAACGAGAACCCAACAGAACCCAACAGAGACCCCAAAAAACGTCAAAAACACCCCAAACAAGAACGGCATCACCCCCAAAACTGGAAGAAAATCCCCCAAAACCATAGATCCACCCCAAAACCACCCTAAACCTACCTGATCTTCTCCAAAACCCACAATCCACACCTATTTAACATAATGACAAACAAGAACCCAACAAAACCTAATGGAGACCCCAAAACACGTCAAAAACACCCCAAACAAGAAAAGGATCACCACCAAAACTGGAAGAAAATACACCAAAACCATAGATCCAACCCAAAACCACCCTAAACCTACCTGATCTTCTCCAAAACCCACAATTTACCCTTTTCCACCATGATAACCAACGAGAACCAAACAAAACCCAACGGAGACCCCAAAACACTTCAAATACACCCCAAAAAAGAACAGGATCACGCCAAAAAATAGAAGAAAACCCCAAATACCATAGATCCACCCCAAACACACCCTAAACCTACCTGATGTTCTCCTAATCCCAAAGCACACTCCAAACCACCATAAAACACATTAGGAATTCAACGAAACGCAACGGAAACCCCAAAACACTTCAAAATCACCCGAAGAAAGGAGAGGATCACTCCCCCAAAAAGAAGAAAACCCCAAATACCATGAATCCACGCGAAAACTCCCCCTAAACCTACCTGAAGTTCTCCAAAAACCACAATTTACACTTCTCCACGATGATGACGAACGAGAACCCAACAAAACCAAACAGAGACCACAAAAACCTTAGAAAATACCCCAAACAAGAATGGCATCAACCCCAAAACTGGAAGAAAAACCCCAAAACCATAGATCCACCCCAAAGACACCCTAAAACTACCTGATGTTCTCCAAAAACCACAATTTACACTTTTCCAACACGATGACCAACGAGAACCCAACAGAACCCAACAGAGACCCCCAAAAACGTCAAAAACACCCCAAACAAGAACGGCATCACCACCAAAACTGGAAGAAAATCCCCCAAAACCATAGATCCACCCCAAAACCACCCTAAACCTACCTGATGTTCTCCAAAACCCACAATCCACTCCTATTTAACATAATGACAAACAAGAACCCAAGAAAACCTAATGGAGACCCCAAAAAACGTCAAAAACACCCCAAAAAATATCGGCATCACCCCCAAAACTGGAAGAAAATACGCCAAAACCATAGATCCACCCCAAAACCACCCTAAAACTACCTGATGTTCTCCAAAAACCACAATTTACCCTTTTCCACCATGATAACAAACGAGAACCCAACAAAACCCAACGGAGACCCCAAAAAACGTCAAAAACACCCCAAACAAGAACGGCATCACCACCAAAACTGGAAGAAAATCCCCCAAAACCATAGATCCACCCCAAAGACACCCTAAACCTACCTCATCTTCTCCAAAAACCACAATTTACACTTTTCCAACACGATGACCAACAAGAACCCAACAGAACCCAACAGAGACCCCAAAAAACGTCAAAAACACCCCAAACAAAACGGCATCACCCCCAAAACTGGAAGAAAATCCCCCAAAACCATAGATCCACCCCAAAACCACCCTAAACCTACCTGTTCTTCTCCAAAAACCACAATTTACCCTTTTCCAACACGATGACCAACGAGAACCCAACAAAACCCAACAGAGACCACAAAAACCTTAAAAAATACCCCAAACAAGAATGGCATCACCCCCAAAACTGGAAGAAAACCCCCAAAACCATAGATCCACCCCAAAGACACCCTAAACCTACCTGATGTTCTCCAATTTACCCTTTTCCAAAACGATGACCAACGAGAACCCAACAGAACCCAACAGAGACCCCAAAAAACGTCAAAAACACCCCAAACAAGAACGGCATCACCACCAAAACTGGAAGAAAATCCCCCAAAACCATAGATCCACCCCAAAACCACCCTAAACCTACCTGATCTTCTCCAAAAACCACAATCCACTCCTATTTAACATAATGACAAACAAGAACCCAACAAAACCTAATGGAGACCCCAAAACACGTCAAAAACACCCCAAAAAATATCGGCATCACCCCCAAAACTGGAAGAAAATACGCAAAAACCATAGATCCACCCCAAAGACACCCTAAACCTACCTGATGTTCTCCAAAACCCACAATTTACACTTTTCCACCATGATAACAAACGAGAACCCAACAAAACCCAACGGAGACCCCAAAAAACGTCAAAAACACCCCAAACAAGAACGGCATCACCCCCAAAACTGGAAGAAAATCCCCCAAAACCATAGATCCACCCCAAAACCACCCTAAACCTACCTGATCTTCTCCAAAAACCACAATTTACCCTTTTCCAACACGATGACCAACGAGAACCCAACAAAACCAAACAGAGACCACCAAAAACGTCAAAAACACCCCAAACAAGAACGGCATCACCACCAAAACTGGAAGAAAATCCCCCAAAACCATAGATCCACCCCAAAGACACCCTAAACCTACCTGATGTTCTCCAAAAACCACAATTTACCCTTTTCCAACACGATGACCAACGAGAACCCAACAGAACCCAACAGAGACCCCAAAAAACGTCAAAAACACCCCAAACAAGAACGGCATCACCACCAAAACTGGAAGAAAATCCCCCAAAACCATAGATCCACCCCAAAACCACCCTAAACCTACCTGATCTTCTCCAAAACCCACAATTTACCCTTTTCCACCATGATGACCAACGAGAACCAAACAAAACCCAACGGAGACCCCAAAACACTTCAAATACACCCCAAAAAAGAACAGGACCACGCCAAAAAATAGAAGAAAACCCCAAATACCATAGATCCACCCTAAAGACACCCTAAACCTACCTGATGTTCTCCTAATCCCAAAGCACACTCCAAACCACCATAAAACACATTAGGAATTCAACGAAACGCAACGGAAACCCCAAAACACTTCAAAATCACCCGAAGAAAGGAGAGGATCACTCCCCCAAAAAGAAGAAAACCCCAAATACCATGAATCCACGCGAAAACTCCCCCTAAACCTACCTGAAGTTCTCCAAAACCCACAATTTACACTTTTACAACACGATGACCAACGAGAACCCAACAAAACCCAACAGAGACAACAAAAACCTTAAAAAATACCCCAAACAAGAATGGCATCACCCCCAAAACTGGAAGAAAACCCCCAAAACCATAGATCCACCCCAAAGACACCCTAAACCTACCTGATGTTCTCCAATTTACCCTTTTCCAACACGATGACCAACGAGAACCCAACAGAACCCAACAGAGACCCCAAAAAACGTCAAAAACACCCCAAACAAGAACGGCATCACCACCAAAACTGGAAGAAAATCCCCCAAAACCATAGATCCACCCCAAAACCACCCTAAACCTACCTGATCTTCTCCAAAACCCACAATCCACTCCTATTTAACATAATGACAAACAAGAACCCAACAAAACCTAATGGAGACCCCAAAACACGTCAAAAACACCCCAAAAAATATCGGCATCACCCCCAAAACTGGAAGAAAATACGCCAAAACCATAGATCCACACCAAAGACACCCTAAACCTACCTGATGTTCTCCAAAACCCACAATTTACCCTTTTCCACCATGATAACAAACGAGAACCCAACAAAACCCAACGGAGACCCCAAAAAACGTCAAAAACACCCCAAACAAGAACGGCATCACCCCCAAAACTGGAAGAAAATCCCCCAAAACCATAGATCCACCCCAAAACCACCCTAAACCTACCTGATCTTCTCCAAAAACCACAATTTACCCTTTTCCAACACGATGACCAACGAGAACCCAACAGAACCCAACAGAGACCACCAAAAACGTCAAAAACACCACAAACAAGAACGGCATCACCACCAAAACTGGAAGAAAATCCCCCAAAACCATAGATCCACCCCAAAGACACCCTAAACCTACCTGATGTTCTCCAAAAACCACAATTTACCCTTTTCCAACACGATGACCAACGAGAACCCAACAGAACCCAACAGAGACCCCAAAAAACGTCAAAAACACCACAAACAAGAACGGCATCACCACCAAAACTGGAAGAAAATCCCCCAAAACCATAGATCCACCCCAAAACCACCCTAAACCTACCTGATCTTCTCCAAAACCCACAATTTACCCTTTTCCACCATGATGACCAACGAGAACCAAACAAAACCCAACAGAGACCCCAAAACACTTCAAATACAACCCAAAAAAGAACAGGATCACGCCAAAAAATAGAAGAAAACCCCAAATACCATAGATCCACCCTAAAGACACCCTAAACCTACCTGATGTTCTCCTAATCCCAAAGCACACTCCAAACCACCATAAAACACATTAGGAATTCAACGAAACGCAACGGAAACCCCAAAACACTTCAAAATCACCCGAAGAAAGGAGAGGATCACTCCCCCAAAAAGAAGAAAACCCCAAATACCATGAATCCACGCGAAAACTCCCCCTAAACCTACCTGAAGTTCTCCAAAACCCACAATTTACACTTTTACAACACGATGACCAACGAGAACCCAACAAAACCCAACAGAGACCACAAAAACCTTAAAAAATACCCCAAACAAGAATGGCATCACCCCCAAAACTGGAAGAAAACCCCCAAAACCATAGATCCACCCCAAAGACACCCTAAACCTACCTGATGTTCTCCAATTTACCCTTTTCCAACACGATGACCAACGAGAACCCAACAGAACCCAACAGAGACCCCAAAAAACGTCAAAAACACCCCAAACAAGAACGGCATCACCACCAAAACTGGAAGAAAATCCCCCAAAACCATAGATCCACCCCAAAACCACCCTAAAACTACCTGATGTTCTCCAAAACCCACAATCCACTCCTATTTAACATAATGACAAACAAGAACCCAACAAAACCTAATGGAGACCCCAAAACACGTAAAAAACACCCCAAAAAATATCGGCATCACCCCCAAAACTGGAAGAAAATACGCCAAAACCATAGATCCACCCCAAAGACACCCTAAACCTACCTGATGTTCTCCAAAACCCACAGTTTACCCTTTTCCACCATGATAACAAACGAGAACCCAACAAAACCAAACGGAGACCCCAAAAAACGTCAAAAACACCCCAAACAAGAACGGCATCACCCCCAAAACTGGAAGAAAATCCCCCAAAACCATAGATCCACCCCAAAACCACCCTAAACCTACCTGATCTTCTCCAAAAACCACAATTTACCCTTTTCCAACACGATGACCAACGAGAACCCAACAGAACCCAACAGAGACCACCAAAAACGTCAAAAACACCCCAAACAAGAACGGCATCACCACCAAAACTGGAAGAAAATCCCCCAAAACCATAGATCCACCCCAAAGACACCCTAAACCTACCTGATGTTCTCCAAAAACCACAATTTACCCTTTTCCAACACGATGACCAACGAGAACCCAACAGAACCCAACAGAGACCCCAAAAAACGTCAAAAACACCCCAAACAAGAACGGCATCACCACCAAAACTGGAAGAAAATCCCCCAAAACCATAGATCCACCCCAAAACCACCCTAAACCTACCTGATCTTCTCCAAAACCCACAATTTACCCTTTTCCACCATGATGACCAACGAGAACCAAACAAAACCCAACGGAGACCCCAAAACACTTCAAATACACCCCAAAAAAGAACAGGACCACGCCAAAAAATAGAAGAAAACCCCAAATACCATAGATCCACCCCAAAGACACCCTAAACCTACCTGATGTTCTCCTAATCCCAAAGCACACTCCAAACCACCATAAAACACATTAGGAATTCAACGAAACGCAACGGAAACCCCAAAACACTTCAAAATCACCCGAAGAAAGGAGAGGATCACTCCCCCAAAAAGAAGAAAACCCCAAATACCATGAATCCACGCGAAAACTCCCCCTAAACCTACCTAAAGTTCTGCAAAACCCACAATTTACACTTTTACAACACGATGACCAACGAGAACCCAACAAAACCCAACAGAGACCACAAAAACCTTAAAAAATACCCCAAACAAGAATGGCATCACCCCCAAAACTGGAAGAAAACCCCCAAAACCATAGATCCACCCCAAAGACACCCTAAACCTACCTGATGTTCTCCAATTTACCCTTTTCCAACACGATGACCAACGAGAACCCAACAGAACCCAACAGAGACCCCAAAAAACGTCAAAAACACCCCAAAAAATATCGGCATCACCACCAAAACTGGAAGAAAATCCCCCAAAACCATAGATCCACCCCAAAACCACCCTAAAACTACCTGATGTTCTCCAAAACCCACAATCCACTCCTATTTAACATAATGACAAACAAGAACCCAACAAAACCTAATGGAGACCCCAAAACACGTCAAAAACACCCCAAAAAATATCGGCATCACCCCCAAAACTGGAAGAAAATACGCCAAAACCATAGATCCACCCCAAAGACACCCTAAACCTACCTGATGTTCTCCAAAACCCACAATTTACCCTTTTCCAACACGATGACCAACGAGAACCCAACAGAACCCAACAGAGACCCCAAAAAACGTCAAAAACACCCCAAACAAGAACGGCATCACCCCCAAAACTGGAAGAAAATCCCCCAAAACCATAGATCCACCCCAAAGACACCCTAAACCTACCTGATCTTCTCCAAAAACCACAATTTACACTTTTCCAACACGATGACCAACGAGAACCCAACAGAACCCAACAGAGACCCCAAAAAACGTCAAAAACACCCCAAACAAGAACGGCATCACCACCAAAACTGGAAGAAAATCCCCCAAAACCATAGATCCACCCCAAAACCACCCTAAAACTACCTGTTCTTCTCCAAAAACCACAATTTACACTTTTACAACACGATGACCAACGAGAACCCAACAGAACCCAACAGAGACCCCCAAAAACGTCAAAAACACCCCAAACAAGAACGGCATCACCCCCAAAACTGGAAGAAAATCCCCCAAAACCATAGATCCACCCCAAAGACACCCTAAACCTACCTGATGTTCTCCAAAAACCACAATTTACACTTTTCCAACACGATGACCAACGAGAACCCAACAGAACCAAACAGAGACCCCAAAAAACGTCAAAAACACCCCAAACAAGAACGGCATCACCCCCAAAACTGGAAGAAAATCCCCCAAAACCATAGATCCACCCCAAAACCACCCTAAACCTACCTGATGTTCCCCAAAACCCACAATCCACACCTATTTAACATAATGACAAACAAGAACCCAACAAAACTTAATGGAGACACCAAAACACGTCAAAAACACCCCAAACAAGAACGGCATCACCACCAAAACTGGAAGAAAATCCCCCAAAACCATAGATCCACCCCAAAACCACCCTAAACCTACCTGATCTTCTCCAAAACCCACAATTTACCCTTTTCCACCATGATGACCAACGAGAACCAAACAAAACCCAACGGAGACCCCAAAACACTTCAAATACACCCCAAAAAAGAACAGGATCACGCCAAAAAATAGAAGAAAACCCCAAATACCATAGATCCACCCCAAAGACACCCTAAACCTACCTGATGTTCTCCTAATCCCAAAGCACACTCCAAACCACCATAAAACACATTAGGAATTCAACGAAACGCAACGGAAACCCCAAAACACTTCAAAATCACCCGAAGAAAGGAGAGGATCACTCCCCCAAAAAGAAGAAAACCCCAAATACCATGAATCCACGCGAAAACTCCCCCTAAACCTACCTGAAGTTCTCCAAAAACCACAATTTACACTTCTCCACGATGATGACGAACGAGAACCCAACAAAACCAAACAGAGACCACAAAAACCTTAGAAAATACCCCAAACAAGAATGGCATCACCCCCAAAACTGGAAGAAAACCCCCAAAACCATAGATCCACCCCAAAGACACCCTAAAACTACCTGATGTTCTCCAAAAACCACAATTTACACTTTTCCAACACGATGACCAACGAGAACCCAACAGAACCCAACAGAGACCCCCAAAAACGTCAAAAACACCCCAAACAAGAACGGCATCACCACCAAAACTGGAAGAAAATCCCCCAAAACCATAGATCCACCCCAAAACCACCCTAAACCTACCTGATGTTCTCCAAAACCCACAATCCACTCCTATTTAACATAATGACAAACAAGAACCCAACAAAACCTAATGGAGACCCCAAAACACGTCAAAAACACCCCAAAAAATATCGGCATCACCCCCAAAACTGGAAGAAAATACGCCAAAACCATAGATCCACCCCAAAACCACCCTAAAACTACCTGATGTTCTCCAAAAACCACAATTTACCCTTTTCCACCATGATAACAAACGAGAACCCAACAAAACCCAACGGAGACCCCAAAAAACGTCAAAAACACCCCAAACAAGAACGGCATCACCACCAAAACTGGAAGAAAATCCCCCAAAACCATAGATCCACCCCAAAGACACCCTAAACCTACCTCATCTTCTCCAAAAACCACAATTTACACTTTTCCAACACGATGACCAACAAGAACCCAACAGAACCCAACAGAGACCCCAAAAAACGTCAAAAACACCCCAAACAAAACGGCATCACCCCCAAAACTGGAAGAAAATCCCCCAAAACCATAGATCCACCCCAAAACCACCCTAAACCTACCTGTTCTTCTCCAAAAACCACAATTTACCCTTTTCCAACACGATGACCAACGAGAACCCAACAAAACCCAACAGAGACCACAAAAAACTTAAAAAATACCCCAAACAAGAATGGCATCACCCCCAAAACTGGAAGAAAACCCCCAAAACCATAGATCCACCCCAAAGACACCCTAAACCTACCTGATGTTCTCCAATTTACCCTTTTCCAAAACGATGACCAACGAGAACCCAACAGAACCCAACAGAGACCCCAAAAAACGTCAAAAACACCCCAAACAAGAACGGCATCACCACCAAAACTGGAAGAAAATCCCCCAAAACCATAGATCCACCCCAAAACCACCCTAAACCTACCTGATCTTCTCCAAAACCCACAATCCACTCCTATTTAACATAATGACAAACAAGAACCCAACAAAACCTAATGGAGACCCCAAAACACGTCAAAAACACCCCAAAAAATATCGGCATCACCCCCAAAACTGGAAGAAAATACGCCAAAACCATAGATCCACCCCAAAGACACCCTAAACCTACCTGATGTTCTCCAAAACCCACAATTTACACTTTTCCACCATGATAACAAACGAGAACCCAACAAAACCCAACGGAGACCCCAAAAAACGTCAAAAACACCCCAAACAAGAACGGCATCACCCCCAAAACTGGAAGAAAATCCCCCAAAACCATAGATCCACCCCAAAACCACCCTAAACCTACCTGATCTTCTCCAAAAACCACAATTTACCCTTTTCCAACACGATGACCAACGAGAACACAACAGAACCCAACAGAGACCACCAAAAACGTCAAAAACACCCCAAACAAGAACGGCATCACCACCAAAACTGGAAGAAAATCCCCCAAAACCATAGATCCACCCCAAAGACACCCTAAACCTACCTGATGTTCTCCAAAAACCACAATTTACCCTTTTCCAACACGATGACCAACGAGAACCCAACAGAACCCAACAGAGACCCCAAAAAACGTCAAAAACACCCCAAACAAGAACGGCATCACCACCAAAACTGGAAGAAAATCCCCCAAAACCATAGATCCACCCCAAAACCACCCTAAACCTACCTGATCTTCTCCAAAACCCACAATTTACCCTTTTCCACCATGATGACCAACGAGAACCAAACAAAACCCAACGGAGACCCCAAAACACTTCAAATACACCCCAAAAAAGAACAGGACCACGCCAAAAAATAGAAGAAAACCCCAAATACCATAGATCCACCCTAAAGACACCCTAAACCTACCTGATGTTCTCCTAATCCCAAAGCACACTCCAAACCACCATAAAACACATTAGGAATTCAACGAAACGCAACGGAAACCCAAAACACTTCAAAATCACCCGAAGAAAGGAGAGGATCACTCCCCCAAAAAGAAGAAAACCCCAAATACCATGAATCCACGCGAAAACTCCCCCTAACCTACCTGAAGTTCTCCAAAACCCACAATTTACACTTTTACAACACGATGACCAACGAGAACCCAACAAAACCCAACAGAGACCACAAAAACCTTAAAAAATACCCCAAACAAGAATGGCATCACCCCCAAAACTGGAAGAAAACCCCCAAAACCATAGATCCACCCCAAAGACACCCTAAACCTACCTGATGTTCTCCAATTTACCCTTTTCCAACACGATGACCAACGAGAACCCAACAGAACCCAACAGAGACCCCAAAAAACGTCAAAAACACCCCAAACAAGAACGGCATCACCACCAAAACTGGAAGAAAATCCCCCAAAACCATAGATCCACCCCAAAACCACCCTAAACCTACCTGATCTTCTCCAAAACCCACAATCCACTCCTATTTAACATAATGACAAACAAGAACCCAACAAAACCTAATGGAGACCCCAAAACACGTCAAAAACACCCCAAAAAATATCGGCATCACCCCCAAAACTGGAAGAAAATACGCCAAAACCATAGATCCACACCAAAGACACCCTAAACCTACCTGATGTTCTCCAAAACCCACAATTTACCCTTTTCCACCATGATAACAAACGAGAACCCAACAAAACCCAACGGAGACCCCAAAAAACGTCAAAAACACCCCAAACAAGAACGGCATCACCCCCAAAACTGGAAGAAAATCCCCCAAAACCATAGATCCACCCCAAAACCACCCTAAACCTACCTGATCTTCTCCAAAAACCACAATTTACCCTTTTCCAACACGATGACCAACGAGAACCCAACAGAACCCAACAGAGACCACCAAAAACGTCAAAAACACCCCAAACAAGAACGGCATCACCACCAAAACTGGAAGAAAATCCCCCAAAACCATAGATCCACCCCAAAACCACCCTAAACCTACCTGATGTTCTCCAAAAACCACAATTTACCCTTTTCCAACACGATGACCAACGAGAACCCAACAGAACCCAACAGAGACCCCAAAAAACGTCAAAAACACCACAAACAAGAACGGCATCACCACCAAAACTGGAAGAAAATCCCCCAAAACCATAGATCCACCCCAAAACCACCCTAAACCTACCTGATCTTCTCCAAAACCCACAATTTACCCTTTTCCACCATGATGACCAACGAGAACCAAACAAAACCCAACAGAGACCCCAAAACACTTCAAATACACCCCAAAAAAGAACAGGATCACGCCAAAAAATAGAAGAAAACCCCAAATACCATAGATCCACCCTAAAGACACCCTAAACCTACCTGATGTTCTCCTAATCCCAAAGCACACTCCAAACCACCATAAAACACATTAGGAATTCAACGAAACGCAACGGAAACCCCAAAACACTTCAAAATCACCCGAAGAAAGGAGAGGATCACTCCCCCAAAAAGAAGAAAACCCCAAATACCATGAATCCACGCGAAAACTCCCCCTAAACCTACCTGAAGTTCTCCAAAACCCACAATTTACACTTTTACAACACGATGACCAACGAGAACCCAACAAAACCCAACAGAGACCACAAAAACCTTAAAAAATACCCCAAACAAGAATGGCATCACCCCCAAAACTGGAAGAAAACCCCCAAAACCATAGATCCACCCCAAAGACACCCTAAACCTACCTGATGTTCTCCAATTTACCCTTTTCCAACACGATGACCAACGAGAACCCAACAGAACCCAACAGAGACCCCAAAAAACGTCAAAAACACCCCAAACAAGAA
Source organism: Aythya ferina (assembly GCF_964211825.1). Lineage (NCBI taxonomy): Eukaryota > Metazoa > Chordata > Aves > Anseriformes > Anatidae > Aythya > Aythya ferina. The sequence continues at coordinate 1,280 of NW_028181209.1, read as the reverse complement.
CGGCATCACCACCAAAACTGGAAGAAAATCCCCCAAAACCATAGATCCACCCCAAAACCACCCTAAAACTACCTGATGTTCTCCAAAACCCACAATCCACTCCTATTTAACATAATGACAAACAAGAACCCAACAAAACCTAATGGAGACCCCAAAACACGTAAAAAACACCCCAAAAAATATCGGCATCACCCCCAAAACTGGAAGAAAATACGCCAAAACCATAGATCCACACCAAAGACACCCTAAACCTACCTGATGTTCTCCAAAACCCACAGTTTACCCTTTTCCACCATGATAACAAACGAGAACCCAACAAAACCAAACGGAGACCCCAAAAAACGTCAAAAACACCCCAAACAAGAACGGCATCACCCCCAAAACTGGAAGAAAATCCCCCAAAACCATAGATCCACCCCAAAACCACCCTAAACCTACCTGATCTTCTCCAAAAACCACAATTTACCCTTTTCCAACACGATGACCAACGAGAACCCAACAGAACCCAACAGAGACCACCAAAAACGTCAAAAACACCCCAAACAAGAACGGCATCACCACCAAAACTGGAAGAAAATCCCCCAAAACCATAGATCCACCCCAAAGACACCCTAAACCTACCTGATGTTCTCCAAAAACCACAATTTACCCTTTTCCAACACGATGACCAACGAGAACCCAACAGAACCCAACAGAGACCCCAAAAAACGTCAAAAACACCCCAAACAAGAACGGCATCACCACCAAAACTGGAAGAAAATCCCCCAAAACCATAGATCCACCCCAAAACCACCCTAAACCTACCTGATGTTCTCCAAAACCCACAATTTACCCTTTTCCACCATGATGACCAACGAGAACCAAACAAAACCCAACGGAGACCCCAAAACACTTCAAATACACCCCAAAAAAGAACAGGACCACGCCAAAAAATAGAAGAAAACCCCAAATACCATAGATCCACCCCAAAGACACCCTAAACCTACCTGATGTTCTCCTAATCCCAAAGCACACTCCAAACCACCATAAAACACATTAGGAATTCAACGAAACGCAACGGAAACCCCAAAACACTTCAAAATCACCCGAAGAAAGGAGAGGATCACTCCCCCAAAAAGAAGAAAACCCCAAATACCATGAATCCACGCGAAAACTCCCCCTAAACCTACCTAAAGTTCTCCAAAACCCACAATTTACACTTTTACAACACGATGACCAACGAGAACCCAAAAAACCCAACAGAGACCACAAAAACCTTAAAAAATACCCCAAACAAGAAT
>NW_028181210.1:0-73780 GCF_964211825.1 Aythya ferina | reverse complement strand
CCTGATAACCTACGAGAACCCAACAAAACCCAACGGAGACCCCAAAAAACGTCAAAAACACCCCAAACAAGAACGGCATCACCCCCAAAACTGGAAGAAAATCCCCCAAAACCATAGATCCACCCCAAAACCACCCTAAACTTACCTGATATTCTCCAAAAACCACAATTTACACTTTTACAACACGATGACCAACGAGAACCCAACAAAACCAAACAGAGACCCCAAAAACCTTAAAAAATACCCCAAACAAGAATGGCATCACCCCCAAAACTGGAAGAAAACCCCCAAAACCATAGATCCACCCCAAAGACACCCTAAACCTACCTGATGTTCTCCAAAAACCACAATTTACCCTTTTCCAACACGATGACCAACGAGAACCCAACAGAACGCAACAGAGACCCCAAAAAACGTCAAAAACACCCCAAACAAGAACGGCATCACCACCAAAACTGGAAGAAAATCCCCCAAAACCATAGATCCACCCCAAAACCACCCTAAAACTACCTGATCTTCTCCAAAACCCACAATCCACTCCTATTTAACATAATGACAAACAAGAACCCAACAAAACCTAATGGAGACCCCAAAACAAGTAAAAAACACCCCAAACAAGAACGGCATCACCACCAAAACTGGAAGAAAATCCCCCAAAACCATAGATCCACCCCAAAACCACCCTAAACCTACCTGATGTTCTCCAAAACCCACAATTTACCCTTTTCCACCATGATAACCAACGAGAACCCAACAAAACCCAACGGAGACCCCAAAAAACGTCAAAAACACCCCAAACAAGAACGGCATCACCCCCAAAACTGGAAGAAAATCCCCCAAAACCATAGATCCAACCCAAAACCACCCTAAACCTACCTGATGTTCTCCAAAACCCACAATCCACTCCTATTTAACATAATGACAAACAAGAACCCAACTAAACCTAATGGAGACACCAAAACACGTCAAAAACACCCCAAACAAGAAAAGGATCACCACCAAAACTGGAAGAAAATACACCAAAACCATAGATCCACCCCAAAACCACCCTAAACCTACCTGATCTTCTCCAAAAACCACCATTTACCCTTTTCCACCATGATGACCAACGAGAACCAAACAAAACCCAACGGAGACCCCAAAACACTTCAAATACACCCCAAAAAAGAACAGGATCACGCCAAAAAATAGAAGAAAACCCCAAATACCATAGATCCACCCCAAAGACACCCTAAACCTACCTGATGTTCTCCTAATCCCAAAGCACACTCCCAACCACCATAAAACACATTAGGAACTCAACGAAACGCAACGGAAACCCCAAAACACTTCAAAATCACCCGAAGAAAGGAGAGGATCACTCCCCCAAAAAGAAGAAAACCCCAAATACCATGAATCCACGCGAAAACTCCCCCTAAACCTACCTGAAGTTCTCCAAAACCCACAATTTAAACTTTTACAACACGATGACCAACAAGAACCCAACAAAACCAAACAGAGACCACAAAAACCTTAAAAAATACCCCAAACAAGAATAGCACCACCCCCAAAACTGGAAGAAAATACCCCAAAACCATAGATCCACCCCAAAGACACCCTAAACCTACCTGATCTTCTCCAAAACCCACAATTTACACTTTTACAACACGATGACCAACGAGAACCCAACAAAACCCAACAGAGACCCCAAAAAACGTCAAAAACACCCCAAACAAGAACGGCATCACCACCAAAACTGGAAGAAAATCCCCCAAAACCATAGATCCACCCCAAAGACACCCTAAACCTACCTGACGTTCTCCAAAAACCACAATTTACCCTTTTACAACACGATGACCATGGAAAACCCAATGAAACCCAACGGAGACCCCAAAACACGTCAAAAACAACACAAAAAGTCCAGGATCATCCCCCCCCCCCAAAAAAAAAAAAAAAAAAAAAAAAAAAAGAGTACAATATATCCACCCCAAAACCACCCTAAACCTACCTGATGTTCTCCAAAACCCACAATTTACCCTTTTCCACCATGATGACCAATGAGAACACAACAAAACCCAACAGAGACCACAAAAACCTTAAAAAACACCCCAAACAAGAATGGCATCACCCCCAAAACTGGAAGAAAATCCCCCAAAACCATAGATCCACCCCAAAACCACCCTACACATACCTGATGTTCTCCAAAACCCACAATTTACACTTTTACAACACGATGACCATGTAAAACCCAATGAAACCCAACGGAGACCCCAAAACACGTCAAAAACACCCCAAACAAGAACGGCATCACCCCCAAAACTGGAAGAAAATCCCCCAAAACCATAGATCCACCCCAAAACCACCCTAAACCTACCTGATCTTCTCCAAAACCCACAATCCACTCCTATTTAACATAATGACCAACAAGAACACAACAAAACCCAACGGAGACCCCAAAACACTTCAAATACACCCAAAAAAAAGAGAAAAGGATCACGACAAAAAATAGAAGAAAACCCCAAATACCATAGATCCACCTCAAAGACACCCTAAACCTACCTGATGTTCTCCTAATCCCAAAGCACACTCCCAACCACCATAAAACACATTAGGAATTCAACGAAACGCAACGGAAACCCCAAAACACTTCAAAATCACCCGAAGAAAGGAGAGGATCACTCCCCCAAAAAGAAGAAAACCCCAAATACCATGAATCCACGCGAAAACTCCCCCTAAACCTACCTGAAGTTCTCCAAAACCCACAATTTACCCTTTTACAACACGATGACCATGGAAAACCCAATGAAACCCAACGGAGACCCCAAAACACGTCAAAAACAACACAAAAAGTCCAGGATCATCCCCCCCCCCCCAAAAAAAAAAAAAAAACTGAATACCATATATCCACGACAAAACCACCCTAAACCTACCTGATGTTCTCCAAAACCCACAATTTACACTTTTCCACCATGATGACCAACGAGAACCCAACAAAACCAAACAGAGACCCCAAAAACATTAAAAAATACCCCAAACAAGAATGGCATCACCCCCAAAACTGGAAGAAAAACCCCCAAAACCATAGATCCACCCCAAAACCACCCTAAACTTACCTGATGTTCTCCAAAACCCACAATTTACACTTTTACAACACGATGACCAACGAGAACCCAACAAAACCAAACAGAGACCACAAAAACCTTAAAAAATACCCCAAACAAGAATGGCATCACCCCCAAAACTGGAAGAAAACCCCCAAAACCATAGATCCACCCCAAAGACACCCTAAACCTACCTGATGTTCTCCTAATCCCAAAGCACACTCCCAACCACCATAAAACACATTAGGAACTCAACGAAACGCAACGGAAACCCCAAAACACTTCAAAATCACCCGAAGAAAGGAGAGGATCACTCCCCCAAAAAGAAGAAAACCCCAAATACCATGAATCCACGCGAAAACTCCCCCTAAACCTACCTGAAGTTCTCCAAAACCCACAATTTAAACTTTTACAACACGATGACCAACAAGAACCCAACAAAACCAAACAGAGACCACAAAAACCTTAAAAAATACCCCAAACAAGAATGGCACCACCCCCAAAACTGGAAGAAAATACCCCAAAACCATAGATCCACCCCAAAGACACCCTAAACCTACCTGATCTTCTCCAAAAACCACAATTTACCCTTTTCCAACACGATGACCAACGAGAACCCAACAGAACGCAACAGAGACCCAAAAAAACGTCAAAAACACCCCAAACAAGAACGGCATCACCCCCAAAACTGGAAGAAAATCCCCCAAAACCATAGATCCACCCCAAAACCACCCTAAACCTACCTGATGTTCTCCAAAACCCACAATCCACTCCTATTTAACATAATGACAAACAAGAACCCAACAAAACCTAATGGAGACCCCAAAACACGTAAAAAACACCCCAAAAAATATCGGCATCACCCCCAAAACTGGAAGAAAATCCCCCAAAACCATAGATCCACCCCAAAACCACCCTAAACCTACATGATGTTCTCCAAAACACACAATTTACCCTTTTCCACCATGATAACCAACGAGAACCCAACAAAACCCAACGGAGACCCCAAAAAACGTTAAAAACACCCCAAACAAGAACGGCATCACCCCCAAAACTGGAAGAAAATCCCCCAAAACCATAGATCCACCCCAAAACCACCCTAAACCTACCTGATGTTCTCCAAAACCCACAATTTACACTTTTCCACCATGATGACCAACGAGAACCCAACAAAACCAAACAGAGACCCTAAAAACCTTAAAAAATACCCCAAACAAGAATGGCATCACCCCCAAAACTGGAAGAAAATCCCCCAAAACCATAGATCCACCCCAAAACCACCCTAAACCTACCTGATCTTCTCCAAAAACCACAATTTACCCTTTTCCACCATGATAACCTACGAGAACCCAACAAAACCCAACGGAGACCCCAAAAAACGTCAAAAACACCCCAAACAAGAAAAGGATCACCACCAAAACTGGAAGAAAATCCGCCAAAACCATAGATCCACCCCAAAACCACCCTAAACCTACCTGATGTTCTCCAAAAACCACAATTTACCCTTTTCCAACACGATGACCAACGAGAACCAAACAAAACCCAACGGAGACCCCAAAACACTTCAAATACACCCCAAAAAAGAACAGGATCACGCCAAAAAATAGAAGAAAACCCCAAATACCATAGATCCACCCCAAAGACACCCTAAACCTACCTGATGTTCTCCTAATCCCAAAGCACACTCCCAACCACCATAAAACACATTAGGAATTCAACGAAACGCAATGGAAACCCCAAAACACTTCAAAATCACCCGAAGAAAGGAGAGGATCACTCCCCCAAAAAGAAGAAAACCCCAAATACCATGAATCCACGCGAAAACTCCCCCTAAACCTACCTGAAGTTCTCCAAAACCCACAATTTACCCTTTTACAACACGATGACCATGGAAAACCCAATGAAACCCAACGGAGACCCCAAAACACGTCAAAAACAACACAAAAAGTCCAGGATCATCACCCCCCCCCCCCAAAAAAAAAAAAAAAAACAAAAAACTGAGTACCATATATCCACCCCAAAACCACCCTAAACCTACCTGATGTTCTACAAAACCCACAATTTACCCTTTTCCACCATGATGACCAATGAGAACACAACAAAACCCAACACAGACCCCAAAAACCTTAAAAAACACCCCAAACAAGAATGGCATCACCCCCAAAACTGGAAGAAAATCCCCCAAAACCATAGATCCACCCCAAAACCACCCTAAACCTACATGATGTTCTCCAAAACACACAATTTACCCTTTTCCACCATGATAACCTACGAGAACCAAACAAAACCCAACGGAGACCCCAAAAAACGTCAAAAACACCCCAAACAAGAACGGCATCACCCCCAAAACTGGAAGAAAATCCCCCAAAACCATAGATCCACCCCAAAACCACCCTAAACCTACATGATGTTCTCCAAAAACCACAATTTACCCTTTTCCAACACGATGACCAACGAGAACCCAACAGAACCCAACAGAGACCCCCAAAAACGTCAAAAACACCCCAAACAAGAACGGCATCACACCCAAAACTGGAAGAAAATACACCAAAACCATAGATCCACCCCAAAACCACCCTAAAACTACCTGATGTTCTCCAAAACCCACAATTTACCCTTTTCCACCCTGATAACCTACGAGAACCCAACAAAACCCAACGGAGACCCCAAAAAACGTCAAAAACACCCCAAACAAGAACGGCATCACCCCCAAAACTGGAAGAAAATCCCCCAAAACCATAGATCCACCCCAAAACCACCCTAAACTTACCTGATATTCTCCAAAAACCACAATTTACACTTTTACAACACGATGACCAACGAGAACCCAACAAAACCAAACAGAGACCACAAAAACCTTAAAAAATACCCCAAACAAGAATGGCATCACCCCCAAAACTGGAAGAAAACCCCCAAAACCATAGATCCACCCCAAAGACACCCTAAACCTACCTGATGTTCTCCAAAAACCACAATTTACCCTTTTCCACCATGATAACCAACGAGAACCCAACAAAACCCAACGGAGACCCCAAAAAACGTCAAAAACACCCCAAACAAGAACGGCATCACCCCCAAAACTGGAAGAAAATCCCCCAAAACCATAGATCCAACCCAAAACCACCCTAAACCTACCTGATGTTCTCCAAAACCCACAATCCACTCCTATTTAACATAATGACAAACAAGAACCCAACTAAACCTAATGGAGACACCAAAACACGTCAAAAACACCCCAAACAAGAAAAGGATCACCACCAAAACTGGAAGAAAATACACCAAAACCATAGATCCACCCCAAAACCACCCTAAACCTACCTGATCTTCTCCAAAACCCACCATTTACCCTTTTCCACCATGATGACCAACGAGAACCAAACAAAACCCAACGGAGACCCCAAAACACTTCAAATACACCCCAAAAAAGAACAGGATCACGCCAAAAAATAGAAGAAAACCCCAAATACCATAGATCCACCCCAAAGACACCCTAAACCTACCTGATGTTCTCCTAATCCCAAAGCACACTCCCAACCACCATAAAACACATTAGGAACTCAACGAAACGCAACGGAAACCCCAAAACACTTCAAAATCACCCGAAGAAAGGAGAGGATCACTCCCCCAAAAAGAAGAAAACCCCAAATACCATGAATCCACGCGAAAACTCCCCCTAAACCTACCTGAAGTTCTCCAAAACCCACAATTTAAACTTTTACAACACGATGACCAACAAGAACCCAACAAAACCAAACAGAGACCACAAAAACCTTAAAAAATACCCCAAACAAGAATAGCACCACCCCCAAAACTGGAAGAAAATACCCCAAAACCATAGATCCACCCCAAAGACACCCTAAACCTACCTGATCTTCTCCAAAACCCACAATTTACACTTTTACAACACGATGACCAACGAGAACCCAACAAAACCCAACAGAGACCCCAAAAAACGTCAAAAACACCCCAAACAAGAACGGCATCACCACCAAAACTGGAAGAAAATCCCCCAAAACCATAGATCCACCCCAAAGACACCCTAAACCTACCTGACGTTCTCCAAAAACCACAATTTACCCTTTTACAACACGATGACCATGGAAAACCCAATGAAACCCAACGGAGACCCCAAAACACGTCAAAAACAACACAAAAAGTCCAGGATCATCCCCCCCCCCAAAAAAAAAAAAAAAAAAAAAAAAAAAAGAGTACAATATATCCACCCCAAAACCACCCTAAACCTACCTGATGTTCTCCAAAACCCACAATTTACCCTTTTCCACCATGATGACCAATGAGAACACAACAAAACCCAACAGAGACCACAAAAACCTTAAAAAACACCCCAAACAAGAATGGCATCACCCCCAAAACTGGAAGAAAATCCCCCAAAACCATAGATCCACCCCAAAACCACCCTACACATACCTGATGTTCTCCAAAACCCACAATTTACACTTTTACAACACGATGACCATGTAAAACCCAATGAAACCCAACGGAGACCCCAAAACACGTCAAAAACACCCCAAACAAGAACGGCATCACCCCCAAAACTGGAAGAAAATCCCCCAAAACCATAGATCCACCCCAAAACCACCCTAAACCTACCTGATCTTCTCCAAAACCCACAATCCACTCCTATTTAACATAATGACCAACAAGAACACAACAAAACCCAACGGAGACCCCAAAACACTTCAAATACACCCAAAAAAAAGAGAAAAGGATCACGACAAAAAATAGAAGAAAACCCCAAATACCATAGATCCACCTCAAAGACACCCTAAACCTACCTGATGTTCTCCTAATCCCAAAGCACACTCCCAACCACCATAAAACACATTAGGAATTCAACGAAACGCAACGGAAACCCCAAAACACTTCAAAATCACCCGAAGAAAGGAGAGGATCACTCCCCCAAAAAGAAGAAAACCCCAAATACCATGAATCCACGCGAAAACTCCCCCTAAACCTACCTGAAGTTCTCCAAAACCCACAATTTACCCTTTTACAACACGATGACCATGGAAAACCCAATGAAACCCAACGGAGACCCCAAAACACGTCAAAAACAACACAAAAAGTCCAGGATCATCCCCCCCCCCCCAAAAAAAAAAAAAAAACTGAATACCATATATCCACGACAAAACCACCCTAAACCTACCTGATGTTCTCCAAAACCCACAATTTACACTTTTCCACCATGATGACCAACGAGAACCCAACAAAACCAAACAGAGACCCCAAAAACATTAAAAAATACCCCAAACAAGAATGGCATCACCCCCAAAACTGGAAGAAAAACCCCCAAAACCATAGATCCACCCCAAAACCACCCTAAACTTACCTGATGTTCTCCAAAACCCACAATTTACACTTTTACAACACGATGACCAACGAGAACCCAACAAAACCAAACAGAGACCACAAAAACCTTAAAAAATACCCCAAACAAGAATGGCATCACCCCCAAAACTGGAAGAAAACCCCCAAAACCATAGATCCACCCCAAAGACACCCTAAACCTACCTGATGTTCTCCTAATCCCAAAGCACACTCCCAACCACCATAAAACACATTAGGAACTCAACGAAACGCAACGGAAACCCCAAAACACTTCAAAATCACCCGAAGAAAGGAGAGGATCACTCCCCCAAAAAGAAGAAAACCCCAAATACCATGAATCCACGCGAAAACTCCCCCTAAACCTACCTGAAGTTCTCCAAAACCCACAATTTAAACTTTTACAACACGATGACCAACAAGAACCCAACAAAACCAAACAGAGACCACAAAAACCTTAAAAAATACCCCAAACAAGAATGGCACCACCCCCAAAACTGGAAGAAAATACCCCAAAACCATAGATCCACCCCAAAGACACCCTAAACCTACCTGATCTTCTCCAAAAACCACAATTTACCCTTTTCCAACACGATGACCAACGAGAACCCAACAGAACGCAACAGAGACCCCAAAAAACGTCAAAAACACCCCAAACAAGAACGGCATCACCCCCAAAACTGGAAGAAAATCCCCCAAAACCATAGATCCACCCCAAAACCACCCTAAAACTACCTGATGTTCTCCAAAACCCACAATCCACTCCTATTTAACATAATGACAAACAAGAACCCAACAAAACCTAATGGAGACCCCAAAACACGTAAAAAACACCCCAAAAAATATCGGCATCACCCCCAAAACTGGAAGAAAATCCCCCAAAACCATAGATCCACCCCAAAACCACCCTAAACCTACATGATGTTCTCCAAAACACACAATTTACCCTTTTCCACCATGATAACCAACGAGAACCCAACAAAACCCAACGGAGACCCCAAAAAACGTCAAAAACACCCCAAACAAGAACGGCATCACCCCCAAAACTGGAAGAAAATCCCCCAAAACCATAGATCCACCCCAAAGACACCCTAAACCTACCTGATCTTCTCCAAAACCCACAATTTACCCTTTTCCAACACGATGACCAACGAGAACCCAACAAAACCCAACAGAGACCCCAAAAAACGTCAAAAACACCCCAAACAAGAACGGCATCACCCCCAAAACTGGAAGAAAATCCCCCAAAACCATAGATCCACCCCAAAGACACCCTAAACCTACCTGATCTTCTCCAAAACCCACAATTTACCCTTTTCCAACACGATGACAAACGAGAACCCAACAGAACCCAAAAGAGACCCCAAAAAACGTCAAAAACACCCCAAACAAGAACGGCATCACCCCCAAAACTGGAAGAAAATCCCCCAAAACCATAGATCCACCCCAAAACCACCCTAAACCTACCTGATCTTCTCCAAAAACAACAATCCACACCTATTTAACATAATGACAAACAAGAACCCAACTAAACCTAATGGAGACACCAAAACACGTCAAAAACACCCCAAACAAGAAAAGGATCACCACCAAAACTGGAAGAAAATACACCAAAACCATAGATCCACCCCAAAACCACCCTAAACCTACCTGATCTTCTCCAAAACCCACCATTTACCCTTTTCCACCATGATGACCAACGAGAACCAAACAAAACCCAACGGAGACCCCAAAACACTTCAAATACACCCCAAAAAAGAACAGGATCACGCCAAAAAATAGAAGAAAACCCCAAATACCATAGATCCACCCCAAAGACACCCTAAACCTACCTGATGTTCTCCTAATCCCAAAGCACACTCCCAACCACCATAAAACACATTAGGAACTCAACGAAACGCAACGGAAACCCCAAAACACTTCAAAATCACCCGAAGAAAGGAGAGGATCACTCCCCCAAAAAGAAGAAAACCCCAAATACCATGAATCCACGCGAAAACTCCCCCTAAACCTACCTGAAGTTCTCCAAAACCCACAATTTACCCTTTCACAACACGATGACCATGTAAAACCCAATGAAACCCAACGGAGACCCCAAAACACGTCAAAAACAACACAAAAAGTCCAGGATCATCCCTCCCCCCCCAAAAAAAAAAAAAAAAAAAAAAAAAAAAAGAGTACAATATATCCACCCCAAAACCACCCTAAACCTATCTGATGTTCTACAAAACCCACAATTTACACTTTTCCACCATGATGACCAATGAGAACACAACAAAACCCAACAGAGACCACAAAAACCTTAAAAAACACCCCAAACAAAAATGGCATCACCCCCAAAACTGGAAGAAAATCCCCCAAAACCATAGATCCACCCCAAAACCACCCTACACATACCTGATCTTCTCCAAAACCCACAATCCACTCCTATTTAACATAATTACCTACAAGAACACAACAAAACCCAACGGAGACCCCAAAACACTTCAAATACACCCAAAAAAAGAGAAAAGGATCACGACAAAAAATAGAAGAAAACCCCAAATACCATAGATCCACCTCAAAGACACCCTAAACCTACCTGATGTTCTCCTAATCCCAAAGCACACTCCCAACCACCATAAAACACATTAGGAATTCAACGAAACGCAACGGAAACCCCAAAACACTTCAAAATCACCCGAAGAAAGGAGAGGATCACTCCCCCAAAAAGAAGAAAACCCCAAATACCATGAATCCACGCGAAAACTCCCCCTAAACCTACCTGAAGTTCTCCAAAACCCACAATTTACCCTTTTACAACACGATGACCATGGAAAACCCAATGAAACCCAACGGAGACCCCAAAACACGTCAAAAACAACACAAAAAGTACAGGATCATCCCCCCCCCCCCAAAAAAAAAAAAAAAACTGAATACCATATATCCACGACAAAACCACCCTAAACCTACCTGATGTTCTCCAAAACCCACAATTTACACTTTTCCACCATGATGACCAACGAGAACCCAACAAAACCAAACAGAGACCCCAAAAACATTAAAAAATACCCCAAACAAGAATGGCATCACCCCCAAAACTGGAAGAAAAACCCCCAAAACCATAGATCCACCCCAAAACCACCCTAAACCTACCTGATCTTCTCCAAAACCCACCATTTACCCTTTTCCACCATGATGACCAACGAGAACCAAACAAAACCCAACGGAGACCCCAAAACACTTCAAATACACCCCAAAAAAGAACAGGATCACGCCAAAAAATAGAAGAAAACCCCAAATACCATAGATCCACCCCAAAGACACCCTAAACCTACCTGATGTTCTCCTAATCCCAAAGCACACTCCCAACCACCATAAAACACATTAGGAACTCAACGAAACGCAACGGAAACCCCAAAACACTTCAAAATCACCCGAAGAAAGGAGAGGATCACTCCCCCAAAAAGAAGAAAACCCCAAATACCATGAATCCACGCGAAAACTCCCCCTAAACCTACCTGAAGTTCTCCAAAACCCACAATTTAAACTTTTACAACACGATGACCAACAAGAACCCAACAAAACCAAACAGAGACCACAAAAACCTTAAAAAATACCCCAAACAAGAATGGCAACACCCCCAAAACTGGAAGAAAATACCCCAAAACCATAGATCCACTCCAAAGACACCCTAAACCTACCTGATCTTCTCAAAAACCCACAATTTACACTTTTACAACACGATGACCAACGAGAACCCAACAAAACCCAACAGAGACCCCAAAAAACGTCAAAAACACCCCAAACAAGAACGGCATCACCACCAAAACTGGAAGAAAATCCCCCAAAACCATAGATCCACCCCAAAGACACCCTAAACCTACCTGACGTTCTCCAAAAACCACAATTTACCCTTTTACAACACGATGACCATGGAAAACCCAATGAAACCCAACGGAGACCCCAAAACACGTCAAAAACACCCCAAACAAGAACGGCATCACCCCCAAAACTGGAAGAAAATCCCCCAAAACCATAGATCCACCCCAAAACCACCCTAAACCTACCTGATCTTCTCCAAAACCCACAATCCACTCCTATTTAACATAATGACCTACAAGAACACAACAAAACCCAACGGAGACCCCAAAACACTTCAAATACACCCAAAAAAAAGAGAAAAGGATCACGACAAAAAATAGAAGAAAACCCCAAATACCATAGATCCACCTCAAAGACACCCTAAACCTACCTGATGTTCTCCTAATCCCAAAGCACACTCCCAACCACCATAAAACACATTAGGAATTCAACGAAACGCAACGGAAACCCCAAAACACTTCAAAATCACCCGAAGAAAGGAGAGGATCACTCCCCCAAAAAGAAGAAAACCCCAAATACCATGAATCCACGCGAAAACTCCCCCTAAACCTACCTGAAGTTCTCCAAAACCCACAATTTACCCTTTTACAACACGATGACCATGTAAAACCCAATGAAACCCAACGGAGACCCCAAAACACGTCAAAAACAACACAAAAAGTCCAGGATCATCCCCCCCCCCCCAAAAAAAAAAAAAAACTGAATACCATATATCCACGACAAAACCACCCTAAACCTACCTGATGTTCTCCAAAACCCACAATTTACACTTTTCCACCATGATGACCAACGAGAACCCAACAAAACCAAACAGAGACCCCAAAAACATTAAAAAATACCCCAAACAAGAATGGCATCACCCCCAAAACTGGAAGAAAAACCCCCAAAACCATAGATCCACCCCAAAACCACCCTAAACTTACCTGATGTTCTCCAAAACCCACAATTTACAATTTTACAACACGATGACCAACGAGAACCCAACAAAACCAAACAGAGACCACAAAAACCTTAAAAAATACCCCAAACAAGAATGGCATCACCCCCAAAACTGGAAGAAAACCCCCAAAACCATAGATCCACCCCAAAGACACCCTAAACCTACCTGATGTTCTCCAAAAACCACAATTTACCCTTTTCCAACACGATGACCAACGAGAACCCAACAGAACGCAACAGAGACCCCAAAAAACGTCAAAAACACCCCAAACAAGAACGGCATCACCCCCAAAACTGGAAGAAAATCCCCCAAAACCATAGATCCACCCCAAAACCACCCGAAAACTACCTGATGTTCTCCAAAACCCACAATCCACTCCTATTTAACATAATGACAAACAAGAACCCAACAAAACCTAATGGAGACCCCAAAACACGTAAAAAACACCCCAAAAAATATCGGCATCACCCCCAAAACTGGAAGAAAATCCCCCAAAACCATAGATCCACCCCAAAACCACCCTAAACCTACATGATGTTCTCCAAAACACACAATTTACCCTTTTCCACCATGATAACCAACGAGAACCCAACAAAACCCAACGGAGACCCCAAAAAACGTCAAAAACACCCCAAACAAGAACGGCATCACCCCCAAAACTGGAAGAAAATCCCCCAAAACCATAGATCCACCCCAAAGACACCCTAAACCTACCTGATCTTCTCCAAAACCCACAATTTACCCTTTTCCAACACGATGACCAACGAGAACCCAACAAAACCCAACAGAGACCCCAAAAAACGTCAAAAACACCCCAAACAAGAACGGCATCACCCCCAAAACTGGAAGAAAATCCCCCAAAACCATAGATCCACCCCAAAGACACCCTAAACCTACCTGATCTTCTCCAAAACCCACAATTTACCCTTTTCCAACACGATGACAAACGAGAACCCAACAGAACCCAAAAGAGACCCCAAAAAACGTCAAAAACACCCCAAACAAGAACGGCATCACCCCCAAAACTGGAAGAAAATCCCCCAAAACCATAGATCCACCCCAAAACCACCCTAAACCTACCTGATCTTCTCCAAAAACCACAATCCACACCTATTTAACATAATGACAAACAAGAACCCAACTAAACCTAATGGAGACCCCAAAACACGTCAAAAACACCCCAAACAAGAACGGCATCACCCCCAAAACTGGAAGAAAATCCCCCAAAACCATAGATCCACCCCAAAACCACCCTAAACCTACCTGATCTTCTCCAAAACCCACCATTTACCCTTTTCCACCATGATGACCAACGAGAACCAAACAAAACCCAACGGAGACCCCAAAACACTTCAAATACACCCCAAAAAAGAACAGGATCACGCCAAAAAATAGAAGAAAACCCCAAATACCATAGATCCACCCCAAAGACACCCTAAACCTACCTGATGTTCTCCTAATCCCAAAGCACACTCCCAACCACCATAAAACACATTAGGAACTCAACGAAACGCAACGGAAACCCCAAAACACTTCAAAATCACCCGAAGAAAGGAGAGGATCACTCCCCCAAAAAGAAGAAAACCCCAAATACCATGAATCCACGCGAAAACTCCCCCTAAACCTACCTGAAGTTCTCCAAAACCCACAATTTACCCTTTTACAACACGATGACCATGTAAAACCCAATGAAACCCAACGGAGACCCCAAAACACGTCAAAAACAACACAAAAAGTCCAGGATCATCCCTCCCCCCCCAAAAAAAAAAAAAAAAAAAAAAAAAAAAAGAGTACAATATATCCACCCCAAAACCACCCTAAACCTATCTGATGTTCTACAAAACCCACAATTTACACTTTTCCACCATGATGACCAATGAGAACACAACAAAACCCAACAGAGACCACAAAAACCTTAAAAAACACCCCAAACAAAAATGGCATCACCCCCAAAACTGGAAGAAAATCCCCCAAAACCATAGATCCACCCCAAAACCACCCTACACATACCTGATCTTCTCCAAAACCCACAATCCACTCCTATTTAACATAATGACCTACAAGAACACAACAAAACCCAACGGAGACCCCAAAACACTTCAAATACACCCAAAAAAAGAGAAAAGGATCACGACAAAAAATAGAAGAAAACCCCAAATACCATAGATCCACCTCAAAGACACCCTAAACCTACCTGATGTTCTCCTAATCCCAAAGCACACTCCCAACCACCATAAAACACATTAGGAATTCAACGAAACGCAACGGAAACCCCAAAACACTTCAAAATCACCCGAAGAAAGGAGAGGATCACTCCCCCAAAAAGAAGAAAACCCCAAATACCATGAATCCACGCGAAAACTCCCCCTAAACCTACCTGAAGTTCTCCAAAACCCACAATTTACCCTTTTACAACACGATGACCATGGAAAACCCAATGAAACCCAACGGAGACCCCAAAACACGTCAAAAAAAACACAAAAAGTCCAGGATCATCCCCCCCCCCCCAAAATCATCATGCAGCACTTGCAGGGGAAGCAGGCGATCAGGCCCAGTCAGCATGGCTTTATGAAAGGCAGGTCATGCCTGACGAACCTGATCTCCTTCTATGACAGAGTGACGCGCTGGGTGGATGAGGGAAAGGCTGTGGATGTGGTCTACCTTGACTTCAGCAAGGCTTTTGACACCGTCTCCCACAGCATTCTCCTCAAGAAACTGGCTGCTCTTGGCTTGGACTGGCGCACGCTTCGTTGGGTTAGAAACTGGCTGGATAGCCGGGCCCAAAGAGTCGTGGTGAATGGAGCCAAGTCCAGTTGGAGGCCAGTCACTAGTGGCGTCCCCCAGGGCTCGGTGCTGGGGCCGGTCCTCTTTAATATCTTCATCGATGATCTGGACGAGGGCATCGAGTGCACCCTCAGTAAGTTCGCAGATGACACCAAGTTAGGTGCGTGTGTCGATCTGCTTGAGGGTAGGAAAGCTCTGCAGGAGGATCTGGATAGGCTGGACCGATGGGCTGAGGTCAACTGCATGAAGTTTAACAAGGCCAAGTGCCGGGTCCTGCACCTGGGGCGCAATAACCCCAAGCAGAGCTACAGGCTGGGAGAGGAATGGTTGGAAAGCTGCCAGGCAGAGAAGGACCTGGGAGTGATGGTGGACAGTCGGCTGAATATGAGCCAGCAGTGTGCTCAGGTGGCCAAGAAGGCCAACGGCATCCTGGCTTGTATTAGGAACAGCGTGACCAGCAGGGCTAGGGAGGTGATCGTCCCCCTGTACTCAGCTCTGGTGAGGCCGCACCTCGAGTACTGTGTTCAGTTTTGGGCCCCTCGCTACAAGAAGGACATCGAGGTGCTTGAGCGGGTGCAGAGAAGGGCGACGAAGCTGGTGAGGGGCCTGGAGAACAAGTCCTACGAGGAGCGGCTGAGGGAGCTGGGCTTGTTCAGCCTGGAGAAGAGGAGGCTCAGGGGTGACCTTATTGCTCTTTACAGATACCTTAAAGGAGGCTGTAGAGAGGTGGGGGTTGGCCTGTTCTCCCACGTGCGTGGTGACAGGACGAGGGGGAATGGGCTTAAGTTGAGCCAGGGGAGTTTTAGGTTAGATGTTAGAAAGAACTTCTTTACAGAAAGGGTTGTGAGGCATTGGAACAGGCTGCCCAGGGAAGTGGTGGAGTCACCATCCCTGGAAGTCTTCAAAAGACGCTTAGATGTACAGCTTAGGGATATGGTTTAGTGGAGGGCTGTTAGCGTTAGGTTGGAGGTTGGACTCGATGACCTTGAGGTCTCTTCCAACCTAGAAAATTCTGTGATTCTGTGATTCTGTGATTCTGTGAAAAAAAAAAAAAAAAACTGAATACCATATATCCACGACAAAACCACCCTAAACCTACCTGATGTTCTCCAAAACCCACAATTTACACTTTTCCACCATGATGACCAACGAGAACCCAACAAAACCAAACAGAGACCCCAAAAACATTAAAAAATACCCCAAACAAGAATGGCATCACCCCCAAAACTGGAAGAAAAACCCCCAAAACCATAGATCCACCCCAAAGACACCCTAAACCTACATGATCTTCTCCAAAACCCACAATTTACACTTTTACAACACGATGACCAACGAGAACCCAACAAAACCAAACAGAGACCCCAAAAAACGTCAAAAACACCCCAAACAAGAACGGCATCACCCCCAAAACTGGAAGAAAATACACCAAAACCATAGATCCACCCCAAAGACACGCTAAACCTACCTGATCTTCTCCAAAACCCACAATTTACCCTTTTCCAACACGATGACCAACGAGAACCCAACAGAACCCAACAAAGACACCATAAAACGTCAAAAACACCCCAAACAAGAACGGCATCACCCCCAAAACTGGAAGAAAATCCCCCAAAACCATAGATCCACCCCAAAACCACCCTAAACCTACCTGATCTTCTCCAAAAACCACAATTTACCCTTTTCCAACATGATGACCAACGAGAACCCAACAGAACCCAACAGAGACCCCAAAAAACGTCAAAAACAACCCAAACAAGAACGGCATCACCCCCAAAACTGGAAGAAAATCCCCCAAAGCCATAGATCCACCCCAAAACCACCCTAAAACTACCTGATGTTCTCCAAAACCCACAATCCACTCCTATTTAACATAATGACAAACAAGAACCCAACAAAACCTAATGGAGACCCCAAAACACGTAAAAAACACCCCAAACAAGAAAAGGATCACCACCAAAACTGGAAGAAAATCCCCCAAAACCATAGATCCACCCCAAAACCACCCTAAACCTACCTGATGTTCTCCAAAACCCACAATTTACGCTTTTCCACCATGATACCCAACGAGAACCCAACAAAACCCAACGGAGACCCCAAAAAACGTCAAAAACACCCCAAACAAGAAAAGGATCACCACCAAAACTGGAAGAAAATCCCCCAAAACCATAGATCCACCCCAAAGACACCCTAAACCTACCTGATGTTCTCCAAAAACCACAATTTACCCTTTTCCAACACGATGACCAACGAGAAACCAACAGAACCCAACAGAGACCCCAAAAAACGTCAAAAACACCCCAAACAAGAACGGCATCACCACCAAAACTGGAAGAAAATCCCCCAAAACCATAGATCCACCCCAAAACAACCCTAAAACTACCTGATGTTCTCCAAAACCCACAATCCACTCCTATTTAACATAAGGACAAACAAGAACGCAACAAAACCTAATGGAGACCCCAAAACACGTAAAAAACACCCCAAAAAATATCGGCATCACCCCCAAAACTGGAAGAAAATCCCCCAAAACCATAGATCCACCCCAAAACCACCCTAAACCTACCTGATGTTCTCCAAAACCCACAATTTACCCTTTTCCACCATGATAACCAACGAGAACCCAACAAAACCCAACGGAGACCCCAAAAAACGTCAAAAACACCCCAAACAAGAACGGCATCACCCCCAAAACAGGAAGAAAATACCCCAAAACCATAGATCCACCCCAAAGACACCCTAAACCTACCTGATCTTCTCCAAAAACCACAATTTACCCTTTTCCAACACGATGACCAACGAGAACCCAACAGAACCCAACAGAGACCCCAAAAAACGTCAAAAACACCCCAAACAAGAACGGCATCACACCCAAAACTGGAAGAAAATCCCCCAAAACAATAGATCCACCCCAAAACCACCCTAAACCTACCTGATCTTCTCCAAAACCCACAATCCACTCCTATTTAACATAATGACAAACAAGAACCCAACTAAACCTAATGGAGACACCAAAACACGTCAAAAACACCCCAAACAAGAAAAGGATCACCACCAAAACTGGAAGAAAATACACCAAAACCATAGATCCACCCCAAAACCACCCTAAACCTACCTGATCTTCTCCAAAACCCACCATTTACCCTTTTCCACCATGATGACCAACGAGAACCAAACAAAACCCAACGGAGACCCCAAAACACTTCAAATACACCCCAAAAAAGAACAGGATCACGCCAAAAAATAGAAGAAAACCCCAAATACCATAGATCCACCCCAAAGACACCCTAAACCTACCTGATGTTCTCCTAATCCCAAAGCACACTCCCAACCACCATAAAACACATTAGGAACTCAACGAAACGCAACGGAAACCCCAAAACACTTCAAAATCACCCGAAGAAAGGAGAGGATCACTCCCCCAAAAAGAAGAAAACCCCAAATACCATGAATCCACGCGAAAACTCCCCCTAAACCTACCTGAAGTTCTCCAAAACCCACAATTTACCCTTTTACAACACGATGACCATGTAAAACCCAATGAAACCCAACGGAGACCCCAAAACACGTCAAAAACAACACAAAAAGTCCAGGATCATCCCTCCCCCCCCAAAAAAAAAAAAAAAAAAAAAAAAAAAAAGAGTACAATATATCCACCCCAAAACCACCCTAAACCTATCTGATGTTCTACAAAACCCACAATTTACACTTTTCCACCATGATGACCAATGAGAACACAACAAAACCCAACAGAGACCACAAAAACCTTAAAAAACACCCCAAACAAAAATGGCATCACCCCCAAAACTGGAAGAAAATCCCCCAAAACCATAGATCCACCCCAAAACCACCCTACACATACCTGATCTTCTCCAAAACCCACAATCCACTCCTATTTAACATAATTACCTACAAGAACACAACAAAACCCAACGGAGACCCCAAAACACTTCAAATACACCCAAAAAAAGAGAAAAGGATCACGACAAAAAATAGAAGAAAACCCCAAATACCATAGATCCACCTCAAAGACACCCTAAACCTACCTGATGTTCTCCTAATCCCAAAGCACACTCCCAACCACCATAAAACACATTAGGAATTCAACGAAACGCAACGGAAACCCCAAAACACTTCAAAATCACCCGAAGAAAGGAGAGGATCACTCCCCCAAAAAGAAGAAAACCCCAAATACCATGAATCCACGCGAAAACTCCCCCTAAACCTACCTGAAGTTCTCCAAAACCCACAATTTACCCTTTTACAACACGATGACCATGGAAAACCCAATGAAACCCAACGGAGACCCCAAAACACGTCAAAAACAACACAAAAAGTACAGGATCATCCCCCCCCCCCCAAAAAAAAAAAAAAAACTGAATACCATATATCCACGACAAAACCACCCTAAACCTACCTGATGTTCTCCAAAACCCACAATTTACACTTTTCCACCATGATGACCAACGAGAACCCAACAAAACCAAACAGAGACCCCAAAAACATTAAAAAATACCCCAAACAAGAATGGCATCACCCCCAAAACTGGAAGAAAAACCCCCAAAACCATAGATCCACCCCAAAACCACCCTAAACCTACCTGATCTTCTCCAAAACCCACCATTTACCCTTTTCCACCATGATGACCAACGAGAACCAAACAAAACCCAACGGAGACCCCAAAACACTTCAAATACACCCCAAAAAAGAACAGGATCACGCGAAAAAATAGAAGAAAACCCCAAATACCATAGATCCACCCCAAAGACACCCTAAACCTACCTGATGTTCTCCTAATCCCAAAGCACACTCCCAACCACCATAAAACACATTAGGAACTCAACGAAACGCAACGGAAACCCCAAAACACTTCAAAATCACCCGAAGAAAGGAGAGGATCACTCCCCCAAAAAGAAGAAAACCCCAAATACCATGAATCCACGCGAAAACTCCCCCTAAACCTACCTGAAGTTCTCCAAAACCCACAATTTAAACTTTTACAACACGATGACCAACAAGAACCCAACAAAACCAAACAGAGACCACAAAAACCTTAAAAAATACCCCAAACAAGAATGGCAACACCCCCAAAACTGGAAGAAAATACCCCAAAACCATAGATCCACTCCAAAGACACCCTAAACCTACCTGATCTTCTCAAAAACCCACAATTTACACTTTTACAACACGATGACCAACGAGAACCCAACAAAACCCAACAGAGACCCCAAAAAACGTCAAAAACACCCCAAACAAGAACGGCATCACCACCAAAACTGGAAGAAAATCCCCCAAAACCATAGATCCACCCCAAAGACACCCTAAACCTACCTGACGTTCTCCAAAAACCACAATTTACCCTTTTACAACACGATGACCATGGAAAACCCAATGAAACCCAACGGAGACCCCAAAACACGTCAAAAACACCCCAAACAAGAACGGCATCACCCCCAAAACTGGAAGAAAATCCCCCAAAACCATAGATCCACCCCAAAACCACCCTAAACCTACCTGATCTTCTCCAAAACCCACAATCCACTCCTATTTAACATAATGACCAACAAGAACACAACAAAACCCAACGGAGACCCCAAAACACTTCAAATACACCCAAAAAAAAGAGAAAAGGATCACGACAAAAAATAGAAGAAAACCCCAAATACCATAGATCCACCTCAAAGACACCCTAAACCTACCTGATGTTCTCCTAATCCCAAAGCACACTCCCAACCACCATAAAACACATTAGGAATTCAACGAAACGCAACGGAAACCCCAAAACACTTCAAAATCACCCGAAGAAAGGAGAGGATCACTCCCCCAAAAAGAAGAAAACCCCAAATACCATGAATCCACGCGAAAACTCCCCCTAAACCTACCTGAAGTTCTCCAAAACCCACAATTTACCCTTTTACAACACGATGACCATGGAAAACCCAATGAAACCCAACGGAGACCCCAAAACACGTCAAAAACAACACAAAAAGTCCAGGATCATCCCCCCCCCCCCAAAAAAAAAAAAAAACTGAATACCATATATCCACGACAAAACCACCCTAAACCTACCTGATGTTCTCCAAAACCCACAATTTACACTTTTCCACCATGATGACCAACGAGAACCCAACAAAACCAAACAGAGACCCCAAAAACATTAAAAAATACCCCAAACAAGAATGGCATCACCCCCAAAACTGGAAGAAAAACCCCCAAAACCATAGATCCACCCCAAAACCACCCTAAACTTACCTGATGTTCTCCAAAACCCACAATTTACAATTTTACAACACGATGACCAACGAGAACCCAACAAAACCAAACAGAGACCACAAAAACCTTAAAAAATACCCCAAACAAGAATGGCATCACCCCCAAAACTGGAAGAAAACCCCCAAAACCATAGATCCACCCCAAAGACACCCTAAACCTACCTGATGTTCTCCAAAAACCACAATTTACCCTTTTCCAACACGATGACCAACGAGAACCCAACAGAACGCAACAGAGACCCCAAAAAACGTCAAAAACACCCCAAACAAGAACGGCATCACCCCCAAAACTGGAAGAAAATCCCCCAAAACCATAGATCCACCCCAAAACCACCCGAAAACTACCTGATGTTCTCCAAAACCCACAATCCACTCCTATTTAACATAATGACAAACAAGAACCCAACAAAACCTAATGGAGACCCCAAAACACGTAAAAAACACCCCAAAAAATATCGGCATCACCCCCAAAACTGGAAGAAAATCCCCCAAAACCATAGATCCACCCCAAAACCACCCTAAACCTACATGATGTTCTCCAAAACACACAATTTACCCTTTTCCACCATGATAACCAACGAGAACCCAACAAAACCCAACGGAGACCCCAAAAAACGTCAAAAACACCCCAAACAAGAACGGCATCACCCCCAAAACTGGAAGAAAATCCCCCAAAACCATAGATCCACCCCAAAGACACCCTAAACCTACCTGATCTTCTCCAAAACCCACAATTTACCCTTTTCCAACACGATGACCAACGAGAACCCAACAAAACCCAACAGAGACCCCAAAAAACGTCAAAAACACCCCAAACAAGAACGGCATCACCCCCAAAACTGGAAGAAAATCCCCCAAAACCATAGATCCACCCCAAAGACACCCTAAACCTACCTGATCTTCTCCAAAACCCACAATTTACCCTTTTCCAACACGATGACAAACGAGAACCCAACAGAACCCAAAAGAGACCCCAAAAAACGTCAAAAACACCCCAAACAAGAACGGCATCACCCCCAAAACTGGAAGAAAATCCCCCAAAACCATAGATCCACCCCAAAACCACCCTAAACCTACCTGATCTTCTCCAAAAACCACAATCCACACCTATTTAACATAATGACAAACAAGAACCCAACTAAACCTAATGGAGACCCCAAAACACGTCAAAAACACCCCAAACAAGAACGGCATCACCCCCAAAACTGGAAGAAAATCCCCCAAAACCATAGATCCACCCCAAAACCACCCTAAACCTACCTGATCTTCTCCAAAACCCACCATTTACCCTTTTCCACCATGATGACCAACGAGAACCAAACAAAACCCAACGGAGACCCCAAAACACTTCAAATACACCCCAAAAAAGAACAGGATCACGCCAAAAAATAGAAGAAAACCCCAAATACCATAGATCCACCCCAAAGACACCCTAAACCTACCTGATGTTCTCCTAATCCCAAAGCACACTCCCAACCACCATAAAACACATTAGGAACTCAACGAAACGCAACGGAAACCCCAAAACACTTCAAAATCACCCGAAGAAAGGAGAGGATCACTCCCCCAAAAAGAAGAAAACCCCAAATACCATGAATCCACGCGAAAACTCCCCCTAAACCTACCTGAAGTTCTCCAAAACCCACAATTTACCCTTTTACAACACGATGACCATGTAAAACCCAATGAAACCCAACGGAGACCCCAAAACACGTCAAAAACAACACAAAAAGTCCAGGATCATCCCTCCCCCCCCAAAAAAAAAAAAAAAAAAAAAAAAAAAAGAGTACAATATATCCACCCCAAAACCACCCTAAACCTATCTGATGTTCTACAAAACCCACAATTTACACTTTTCCACCATGATGACCAATGAGAACACAACAAAACCCAACAGAGACCACAAAAACCTTAAAAAACACCCCAAACAAAAATGGCATCACCCCCAAAACTGGAAGAAAATCCCCCAAAACCATAGATCCACCCCAAAACCACCCTACACATACCTGATCTTCTCCAAAACCCACAATCCACTCCTATTTAACATAATGACCTACAAGAACACAACAAAACCCAACGGAGACCCCAAAACACTTCAAATACACCCAAAAAAAGAGAAAAGGATCACGACAAAAAATAGAAGAAAACCCCAAATACCATAGATCCACCTCAAAGACACCCTAAACCTACCTGATGTTCTCCTAATCCCAAAGCACACTCCCAACCACCATAAAACACATTAGGAATTCAACGAAACGCAACGGAAACCCCAAAACACTTCAAAATCACCCGAAGAAAGGAGAGGATCACTCCCCCAAAAAGAAGAAAACCCCAAATACCATGAATCCACGCGAAAACTCCCCCTAAACCTACCTGAAGTTCTCCAAAACCCACAATTTACCCTTTTACAACACGATGACCATGGAAAACCCAATGAAACCCAACGGAGACCCCAAAACACGTCAAAAAAAACACAAAAAGTCCAGGATCATCCCCCCCCCCCCAAAATCATCATGCAGCACTTGCAGGGGAAGCAGGCGATCAGGCCCAGTCAGCATGGCTTTATGAAAGGCAGGTCATGCCTGACGAACCTGATCTCCTTCTATGACAGAGTGACGCGCTGGGTGGATGAGGGAAAGGCTGTGGATGTGGTCTACCTTGACTTCAGCAAGGCTTTTGACACCGTCTCCCACAGCATTCTCCTCAAGAAACTGGCTGCTCTTGGCTTGGACTGGCGCACGCTTCGTTGGGTTAGAAACTGGCTGGATAGCCGGGCCCAAAGAGTCGTGGTGAATGGAGCCAAGTCCAGTTGGAGGCCAGTCACTAGTGGCGTCCCCCAGGGCTCGGTGCTGGGGCCGGTCCTCTTTAATATCTTCATCGATGATCTGGACGAGGGCATCGAGTGCACCCTCAGTAAGTTCGCAGATGACACCAAGTTAGGTGCGTGTGTCGATCTGCTTGAGGGTAGGAAAGCTCTGCAGGAGGATCTGGATAGGCTGGACCGATGGGCTGAGGTCAACTGCATGAAGTTTAACAAGGCCAAGTGCCGGGTCCTGCACCTGGGGCGCAATAACCCCAAGCAGAGCTACAGGCTGGGAGAGGAATGGTTGGAAAGCTGCCAGGCAGAGAAGGACCTGGGAGTGATGGTGGACAGTCGGCTGAATATGAGCCAGCAGTGTGCTCAGGTGGCCAAGAAGGCCAACGGCATCCTGGCTTGTATTAGGAACAGCGTGACCAGCAGGGCTAGGGAGGTGATCGTCCCCCTGTACTCAGCTCTGGTGAGGCCGCACCTCGAGTACTGTGTTCAGTTTTGGGCCCCTCGCTACAAGAAGGACATCGAGGTGCTTGAGCGGGTGCAGAGAAGGGCGACGAAGCTGGTGAGGGGCCTGGAGAACAAGTCCTACGAGGAGCGGCTGAGGGAGCTGGGCTTGTTCAGCCTGGAGAAGAGGAGGCTCAGGGGTGACCTTATTGCTCTTTACAGATACCTTAAAGGAGGCTGTAGAGAGGTGGGGGTTGGCCTGTTCTCCCACGTGCGTGGTGACAGGACGAGGGGGAATGGGCTTAAGTTGAGCCAGGGGAGTTTTAGGTTAGATGTTAGAAAGAACTTCTTTACAGAAAGGGTTGTGAGGCATTGGAACAGGCTGCCCAGGGAAGTGGTGGAGTCACCATCCCTGGAAGTCTTCAAAAGACGCTTAGATGTACAGCTTAGGGATATGGTTTAGTGGAGGGCTGTTAGCGTTAGGTTGGAGGTTGGACTCGATGACCTTGAGGTCTCTTCCAACCTAGAAAATTCTGTGATTCTGTGATTCTGTGATTCTGTGAAAAAAAAAAAAAAAAACTGAATACCATATATCCACGACAAAACCACCCTAAACCTACCTGATGTTCTCCAAAACCCACAATTTACACTTTTCCACCATGATGACCAACGAGAACCCAACAAAACCAAACAGAGACCCCAAAAACATTAAAAAATACCCCAAACAAGAATGGCATCACCCCCAAAACTGGAAGAAAAACCCCCAAAACCATAGATCCACCCCAAAGACACCCTAAACCTACATGATCTTCTCCAAAACCCACAATTTACACTTTTACAACACGATGACCAACGAGAACCCAACAAAACCAAACAGAGACCCCAAAAAACGTCAAAAACACCCCAAACAAGAACGGCATCACCCCCAAAACTGGAAGAAAATACACCAAAACCATAGATCCACCCCAAAGACACGCTAAACCTACCTGATCTTCTCCAAAACCCACAATTTACCCTTTTCCAACACGATGACCAACGAGAACCCAACAGAACCCAACAAAGACACCATAAAACGTCAAAAACACCCCAAACAAGAACGGCATCACCCCCAAAACTGGAAGAAAATCCCCCAAAACCATAGATCCACCCCAAAACCACCCTAAACCTACCTGATCTTCTCCAAAAACCACAATTTACCCTTTTCCAACATGATGACCAACGAGAACCCAACAGAACCCAACAGAGACCCCAAAAAACGTCAAAAACAACCCAAACAAGAACGGCATCACCCCCAAAACTGGAAGAAAATCCCCCAAAACCATAGATCCACCCCAAAACCACCCTAAAACTACCTGATGTTCTCCAAAACCCACAATCCACTCCTATTTAACATAATGACAAACAAGAACCCAACAAAACCTAATGGAGACCCCAAAACACGTAAAAAACACCCCAAACAAGAAAAGGATCACCACCAAAACTGGAAGAAAATCCCCCAAAACCATAGATCCACCCCAAAACCACCCTAAACCTACCTGATGTTCTCCAAAACCCACAATTTACGCTTTTCCACCATGATACCCAACGAGAACCCAACAAAACCCAACGGAGACCCCAAAAAACGTCAAAAACACCCCAAACAAGAACGGCATCACCCCCAAAACTGGAAGAAAATCCCCCAAAACCATAGATCCACCCCAAAGACACCCTAAACCTACCTGATGTTCTCCAAAAACCACAATTTACCCTTTTCCAACACGATGACCAACGAGAAACCAACAGAACCCAACAGAGACCCCAAAAAACGTCAAAAACACCCCAAACAAGAACGGCATCACCACCAAAACTGGAAGAAAATCCCCCAAAACCATAGATCCACCCCAAAACAACCCTAAAACTACCTGATGTTCTCCAAAACCCACAATCCACTCCTATTTAACATAAGGACAAACAAGAACGCAACAAAACCTAATGGAGACCCCAAAACACGTAAAAAACACCCCAAAAAATATCGGCATCACCCCCAAAACTGGAAGAAAATCCCCCAAAACCATAGATCCACCCCAAAACCACCCTAAACCTACCTGATGTTCTCCAAAACCCACAATTCACCCTTTTCCACCATGATAACCAACGAGAACCCAACAAAACCCAACGGAGACCCCAAAAAACGTCAAAAACACCCCAAACAAGAACGGCATCACCCCCAAAACAGGAAGAAAATACCCCAAAACCATAGATCCACCCCAAAGACACCCTAAACCTACCTGATCTTCTCCAAAAACCACAATTTACCCTTTTCCAACACGATGACCAACGAGAACCCAACAGAACCCAACAGAGACCCCAAAAAACGTCAAAAACACCCCAAACAAGAACGGCATCACCCCCAAAACTGGAAGAAAATCCCCCAAAACAATAGATCCACCCCAAAACCACCCTAAACCTACCTGATCTTCTCCAAAACCCACAATCCACTCCTATTTAACATAATGACAAACAAGAACCCAACTAAACCTAATGGAGACACCAAAACACGTCAAAAACATCCCAAACAAGAAAAGGATCACCACCAAAACTGGAAGAAAATACACCAAAACCATAGATCCACCCCAAAACCACCCTAAACCTACCTGATGTTCTCCAAAACCCACAATTTACACTTTTCCACCATGATAACCAACGAGAACCCAACAAAACCCAACAGAGACCCCAAAAAACGTCAAAAACACCCCAAACAAGAACGGCATTACCACCAAAACTGGAAGAAAATCCCCCAAAACCAGAGATCCACCCCAAAGACACCCTAAACCTACCTGATGTTCTCCAAAACCCACAATTTACCCTTTTCCAACACGATGACCAACGAGAACCCAACAGAACCCAACAGAGATCCCAAAACACGTCAAAAACACCCCAAACAAGAACGGCATCACCACCAAAACTGGAAGAAAATCCCCCAAAACCATAGATCCACCCCAAAACCACCCTAAAACTACCTGATGTTCTCCAAAACCCACAATCCACTCCTATTTAACATAATGACAAACAAGAACCCAACTAAACCTAATGGAGACCCCAAAACACGTAAAAAACACCACAAAAAATATCGGCATCACCCCCAAAACTGGAAGAAAATCCCCCAAAACCATAGATCCACCCCAAAACCACCCTAAACCTACCTGATCTTCTCCAAAACCCACAATTTACCCTTTTCCACCATGATGACCAACGAGAACCAAACAAAACCCAACGGAGACCCCAAAACACTTAAATACACCCCAAAAAAGAACAGGATCACGCCAAAAAATAGAAGAAAACCCCAAATACCATAGATCCACCCCAAAGACACCCTAAACCTACCTGATGTTCTCCTAATCCCAAAGCACACTCCCAACCACCATAAAACACATTAGGAATTCAACGAAACGCAACGGAAACCCCAAAACACTTCAAAATCACCCGAAGAAAGGAGAGGATCACTCCCCCAAAAAGAAGAAAACCCCAAATACCATGAATCCACGCGAAAACTCCCCCTAAACCTACCTGAAGTTCTACAAAACCCACAATTTACACTTTTACAACACGATGACCAACGAGAACCCAACAAAACCAAACAGAGACCACAAAAACCTTAAAAAATACCCCAAACAAGAATGGCATCACCCCCAAAACTGGAAGAAAATCCCCCAAAACCATAGATCCACCCCAAAGACACCCTAAACCTACCTGATGTTCTCCAAAAACCACAATTTACCCTTTTCCAACACGATGACCAACGAGAACCCAACAGAACCCAACAGAGACCCCAAAAAACGTCAAAAACACCCCAAACAAGAACGGCATCACCCCCAAAACTGGAAGAAAATCCCCCAAAACCATAGATCCACCCCAAAACCACCCTAAAACTACCTGATCTTCTCCAAAACCCACAATCCACTCCTATTTAACATAATGACAAACAAGAACCCAACAAAACCTAATGGAGACCCCAAAACACGTAAAAAACACCCCAAAAAATATCGGCATCACCCCCAAAACTGGAAGAAAATATGCCAAAACCATAGATCCACCCCAAAGACACCCTAAACCTACCTGATGTTCTCCAAACACCACAATTTACCCTTTTCCAACACGATGACCAACGAGAACCCAACAGAACCCAACAGAGACCCCAAAAAACGTCAAAAACAACACAAAAAAGAACGGCATCACCCCCAAAACTGGAAGAAAATCCCCCAAAACCATAGATCCACCCCAAAACCACCCTAAACCTACCTGATGTTCTCCAAAACCCACAATCCACTCCTATTTAACATAATGACAAACAAGAACCCAACAAAACCTAATGGAGACCCCAAAAAACGTAAAAAACACAACAAAAAATATCGGCATCACCCCCAAAACTGGAAGAAAATACGCCAAAACCATAGATCCACCCCAAAGACACCCTAAACCTACCTGATGTTCTCCAAAAACCACAATTTACCCTTTTCCACCATGATAACCAACGAGAACCCAACAAAACCCAACAGAGACCCCAAAAAACGTCAAAAACACCCCAAACAAGAACGGCATCACCACCAAAAATGGAAGAAAATCCCCCAAAACTATAGATCCACCCCAAAACCACCCTAAACCTACCTGATGTTCTCCAAAACCCACAATCCACTCCTATTTAACATAATGACAAACAAGAACCCAACAAAACCTAATGGAGACACCAAAACACGTCAAAAACATCCCAAACAAGAAAAGGATCACCACCAAAACTGGAAGAAAATACACCAAAACCATAGATCCACCCCAAAACCACCCTAAACCTACCTGATCTTCTCCAAAACCCACAATTTACCCTTTTCCAACACGATGACCAATGAGAACCCAACAGAACCCAACAGAGACCCCAAAAAACGTCAAAAACACCCCAAACAAGAACGGCATCACCCCCAAAACTGGAAGAAAATCCCCCAAAACCATAGATCCACCCCAAAGACACCCTAAACCTACCTGATCTTCTCCAAAACCCACAATTTACTCTTTTCCAACACGATGACCAACGAGAACCCAACAGAACCCAACAGAGACCCCAAAACACTTCAAATACACCCCAAAAAAGAACAGGATCACGCCAAAAAATAGAAGAAAACCCCAAATACCATAGATCCACCCCAAAGACACCCTAAACCTACCTGATGTTCTCCTAATCCCAAAGCACACTCCCAACCACCATAAAACACATTAGGAACTCAACGAAACGCAACGGAAACCCCAAAACACTTCAAAATCACCCGAAGAAAAGAGAGGATCACTCCCCCAAAAAGAAGAAAACCCCAAATACCATGAATCCACGCGAAAACTCCCCCTAAACCTACCTGAAGTTCTCCAAAACCCACAATTTAAACTTTTACAACACGATGACCAACAAGAACCCAACAAAACCAAACAGAGACCACAAAAACCTTAAAAAATACCCCAAACAAGAATGGCACCACCCCAAAAACTGGAAGAAAATACCCCAAAACCATAGATCCACCCCAAAGACACCCTAAACCTACCTGATCTTCTCCAAAACCCACAATTTACACTTTTACAACACGATGACCAACGAGAACCCAACAGAACGCAACAGAGACCCCAAAAAACGTCAAAAACACCCCAAACAAGAACGGCATCACCACCAAAACTGGAAGAAAATCCCCCAAAACCATAGATCCACCCCAAAGACACCCTAAACCTACCTGACGTTCTCCAAAAACCACAATTTACCCTTTTACAACACGATGACCATGGAAAACCCAATGAAACCCAACGGAGACCCCAAAACACGTCAAAAACAACACAAAAAGTCCAGGATCATCCCCCTCCCCCCAAAAAAAAAAAAAAAAAAAAAAAAAAAAGAGTACAATATATCCACCCCAAAACCACCCTAAACCTACCTGATGTTCTCCAAAACCCACAATTTACCCTTTTCCACCATGATGACCAATGAGAACACAACAAAACCCAACGGAGACCCCAAAACACGTCAAAAACACCCCAAACAAGAACGGCATCACCCCCAAAACTGGAAGAAAATCCCCCAAAACCATAGATCCACCCCAAAACCACCCTAAACCTACCTGATCTTCTCCAAAACCCACAATCCACTCCTATTTAACATAATGACCAACAAGAACACAACAAAACCCAACGGAGACCCCAAAACACTTCAAATACACCCAAAAAAAAGAGAAAAGGATCACGACAAAAAATAGAAGAAAACCCCAAATACCATAGATCCACCTCAAAGACACCCTAAACCTACCTGATGTTCTCCTAATCCCAAAGCACACTCCCAACCACCATAAAACACATTAGGAATTCAACGAAACGCAACGGAAACCCCAAAACACTTCAAAATCACCCGAAGAAAGGAGAGGATCACTCCCCCAAAAAGAAGAAAACCCCAAATACCATGAATCCACGCGAAAACTCCCCCTAAACCTACCTGAAGTTCTCCAAAACCCACAATTTACCCTTTTACAACACGATGACCATGGAAAACCCAATGAAACCCAACGGAGACCCCAAAACACGTCAAAAACAACACAAAAAGTCCAGGATCATCCCCCCCCCCCAAAAAAAAAAAAAAAACTGAATACCATATATCCACGACAAAACCACCCTAAACCTACCTGATGTTCTCCAAAACCCACAATTTACACTTTTCCACCATGATGACCAACGAGAACCCAACAAAACCAAACAGAGACCCCAAAAACATTAAAAAATACCCCAAACAAGAATGGCATCACCCCCAAAACTGGAAGAAAAACCCCCAAAACCATAGATCCACCCCAAAACCACCCTAAACTTACCTGATGTTCTCCAAAACCCACAATTTACATTTTTACAATACGATGACCAACGAGAACCCAACAAAACCAAACAGAGACCACAAAAACCTTAAAAAATACCCCAAACAAGAATGGCATCACCCCCAAAACTGGAAGAAAACCCCCAAAACCATAGATCCACCCCAAAGACACCCTAAACCTACCTGATGTTCTCCAAAAACCACAATTTACCCTTTTCCAACACGATGACCAACGAGAACCCAACAGAACGCAACAGAGACCCCAAAAAACGTCAAAAACACCCCAAACAAGAACGGCATCACCACCAAAACTGGAAGAAAATCCCCCAAAACCATAGATCCACCCCAAAACAACCCTAAAACTACCTGATGTTCTCCAAAACCCACAATCCACTCCTATTTAACATAATGACAAACAAGAACCCAACAAAACCTAATGGAGACCCCAAAACACGTAAAAAACACCCCAAAAAATATCGGCATCACCCCCAAAACTGGAAGAAAATCCCCCAAAACCATAGATCCACCCCAAAACCACCCTAAACCTACCTGATGTTCTCCAAAACACACAATTTACCCTTTTCCACCATGATAACCTACGAGAACCCAACAAAACCCAACGGAGACCCCAAAAAACGTCAAAAACACCCCAAACAAGAACGGCATCACCCCCAAAACTGGAAGAAAATCCCCAAAACCATAGATCCACCCCAAAGACACCCTAAACCTACCTGATCTTCTCCAAAACCCACAATTTACCCTTTTCCAACACGATGACCAACGAGAACCCAACAAAACCCAACAGAGACCCCAAAAAACGTCAAAAACACCCCAAACAAGAACGGCATCACCCCCAAAACTGGAAGAAAATCCCCCAAAACCATAGATCCACCCCAAAACCACCCTAAACCTACCTGATCTTCTCCAAAAACCACAATCCACTCCTATTTAACATAATGACAAACAAGAACCCAACTAAACCTAATGGAGACACCAAAACACGTCAAAAACACCCCAAACAAGAAAGGATCACCACCAAAACTGGAAGAAAATACACCAAAACCATAGATCCACCCCAAAACCACCCTAAACCTACCTGATGTTCTCCAAAACCCACCATTTACCCTTTTCCACCATGATGACCAACGAGAACCCAACTAAAACCCAACGGAGACCCCAAAACACTTCAAATACACCCCAAAAAAGAACAGGATCACGCCAAAAAATAGAAGAAAACCCCAAATACCATAGATCCACCCCAAAGACACCCTAAACCTACCTGATGTTCTCCTAATCCCAAAGCACACTCCCAACCACCATAAAACACATTAGGAACTCAACGAAACGCAACGGAAACCCCAAAACACTTCAAAATCACCCGAAGAAAGGAGAGGATAACTCCCCCAAAAAGAAGAAAACCCCAAATACCATGAATCCACGCGAAAACTCCCCCTAAACCTACCTGAAGTTCTCCAAAACCCACAATTTACCCTTTTACAACACGATGACCATGTAAAACCCAATGAAACCCAACGGAGACCCCAAAACACGTCAAAAACAACACAAAAAGTCCAGGATCATCCCTCCCCCCCCAAAAAAAAAAAAAAAAAAAAAAAAAGAGTACAATATATCCACCCCAAAACCACCCTAAACCTATCTGATGTTCTACAAAACCCACAATTTACACTTTTCCACCATGATGACCAATGAGAACACAACAAAACCCAACAGAGACCACAAAAACCTTAAAAAACACCCCAAACAAAAATGGCATCACCCCCAAAACTGGAAGAAAATCCCCCAAAACCATAGATCCACCCCAAAACCACCCTACACATACCTGATGTTCTCCAAAACCCACAATCCACTCCTATTTAACATAATGACCTACAAGAACACAACAAAACCCAACGGAGACCCCAAACACTTCAAATACACCCAAAAAAAGAGAAAAGGATCACGACAAAAAATAGAAGAAAACCCCAAATACCATAGATCCACCTCAAAGACACCCTAAACCTACCTGATGTTCTCCTAATCCCAAAGCACACTCCCAACCACCATAAAACACATTAGGAATTCAATGAAACGCAACGGAAACCCCAAAACACTTCAAAATCACCCGAAGAAAGGAGAGGATCACTCCCCCAAAAAGAAGAAAACCCCAAATACCATGAATCCACGCGAAAACTCCCCCTAAACCTACCTGAAGTTCTCCAAAACCCACAATTTACCCTTTTACAACACGATGACCATGGAAAACCCAATGAAACCCAACGGAGACCCCAAAACACGTCAAAAACAACACAAAAAGTCCAGGATCATCCCCCCCCCCCCAAAAAAAAAAAAAAAACTGAATACCATATATCCACGACAAAACCCACCCTAAACCTACCTGATGTTCTCCAAAACCCACAATTTACACTTTTCCACCATGATGACCAACGAGAACCCAACAAAACCAAACAGAGACCCCAAAAACATTAAAAAATACCCCAAACAAGAATGGCATCACCCCCAAAACTGGAAGAAAAACCCCCAAAACCATAGATCCACCCCAAAACCACCCTAAACCTACCTGATGTTCTCCAAAACCCACAATTTACACTTTTACAACACGATGACCAACGAGAACCCAACAGAACCCAAGAGAGACCCCAAAAAACCTCAAAAACACCCCAAACAAGAACGGCATCACCCCCAAAACTGGAAGAAAATCCCCCAAAACCATAGATCCACCCCAAAACCACCCTAAAACTACCTGATGTTCTCCAAAACCCACAATCCACTCCTATTTAACATAATGACAAACAAGAACCCAACAAAACCTAATGGAGACCCCAAAACACGTAAAAAACACCCCAAACAAGAAAAGGATCACCACACAAACTGGAAGAAAATCCCCCAAAACCATAGATCCACCCCAAAACCACCCTAAACCTACCTGATGTTCTCCAAACACACAATTTACCCTTTTCCACCATGATAACCAACGAGAACCCAACAAAACCCAACGGAGACCCCAAAAACGTCAAAAACACCCCAAACAAGAACGGCATCACCCCCAAAACTGGAAGAAAATACCCCAAAACCATAGATCCACCCCAAAGACACCCTAAAACTACCTGATCTTCTCCAAAAACCACAATTTACCCTTTTCCAACACGATGACCAACGAGAACCCAACAGAACCCAACAGAGACCCCAAAAAACGTCAAAAACACCCCAAACAAGAACGGCATCACCCCCAAAACTGGAAGAAAATCCCCCAAAACCATAGATCCACCCCAAAACCACCCTAAACCTACCTGATCTTCTCCAAAACCCACAATCCACTCCTATTTAACATAATGACAAACAAGAACCCAACTAAACCTAATGGAGACACCAAAACACGTCAAAAACATCCCAAACAAGAAAAGGATCACCACCAAAACTGGAAGAAAATACACCAAAACCATAGATCCACCCCAAAGACACCCTAAACCTACCTGATGTTCTCCAAAAACCACAATTTACCCTTTTCCACCATGATAACCAACGAGAACCCAACAGAACCCAACAGAGACCCCAAAAAACGTCAAAAACACCCCAAACAAGAACGGCATCACCCCCAAAACTGGAAGAAAAACCCCCAAAACTATAGATCCACCCCAAAACCACCCTAAACCTACCTGATGTTCTCCAAAACCCACAATTTACCCTTTTCCACCATGATAACCAACGAGAACTCAACAAAACCCAACAGAGACCCCAAAAAACGTCAAAAACACCCCAAACAAGAACGGCATCACCCCCAAAACTGGAAGAAAATCCCCCAAAACTATAGATCCACCCCAAAACCACCCTAAACCTACCTGATCTTCTCCAAAACCCACAATCCACTCCTATTTAACATAATGACAAACAAGAACCCAACTAAACCTAATGGAGACACCAAAACACGTCAAAAACATCCCAAACAAGAAAAGGATCACCACCAAAACTGGAAGAAAATACACCAAAACCATAGATCCACCCCAAAACCACCCTAAACCTACCTGATGTTCTCCAAAACCCACAATTTACACTTTTCCACCATGATAACCAACGAGAACCCAACAAAACCCAACAGAGACCCCAAAAAACGTCAAAAACACCCCAAACAAGAACGGCATCACCCCCAAAACTGGAAGAAAATCCCCCAAAACCAGAGATCCACCCCAAAGACACCCTAAACCTACCTGATGTTCTCCAAAACCCACAATTTACCCTTTTCCAACACGATGACCAACGAGAACCCAACAGAACCCAACAGAGACCCCAAAACACCTCAAAAACACCCCAAACAAGAACGGCATCACCACCAAAACTGGAAGAAAATCCCCCAAAACCATAGATCCACCCCAAAACCACCCTAAAACTACCTGATGTTCTCCAAAACCCACAATCCACTCCTATTTAACATAATGACAAACAAGAACCCAACAAAACCTAATGGAGACACCAAAACACGTCAAAAACACCACAAAAAATATCGGCATCACCCCCAAAACTGGAAGAAAATCCCCCAAAACCATAGATCCACCCCAAAACCACCCTAAACCTACCTGATGTTCTCCAAAACCCACAATTTACCCTTTTCCACCATGATAACCAACGAGAACCCAACAAAACCTAATGGAGACCCCAAAACACGTAAAAAACACCACAAAAATATCGGCATCACCCCCAAAACTGG
This sequence comes from Aythya ferina, assembly GCF_964211825.1. NCBI lineage: Eukaryota > Metazoa > Chordata > Aves > Anseriformes > Anatidae > Aythya > Aythya ferina. The sequence goes on along the minus strand of NW_028181210.1, from coordinate 36,659 downwards.
AAGAAAATACGCCAAAACCATAGATCCACCCCAAAACCACCCTAAACCTACCTGATGTTCTCCAAAACCCACAATTTACCCTTTTCCACCATGATAACCAACGAGAACCCAACAAAACCCAACGGAGACCCCAAAAAACGTCAAAAAAACCGCAAACAAGAACGGCATCACCCCCAAAACTGGAAGAAAATCCCCCAAAACCATAGATCCACCCCAAAACCACCCTAAAACTACCTGATGTTCTCCAAAACCCACAATCCACTCCTATTTAACATAATGACAAACAAGAACCCAACTAAACCTAATGGAGACCCCAAAACACGTAAAAAACACCCCAAAAAATATCGGCATCACCCCCAAAACTGGAAGAAAATACGCCAAATCCACCCCAAAACCACCCTAAACCTACCTGATGTTCTCCAAAACCCACAATTTACCCTTTTCCACCATGATAACCAACGAGAACCCAACAAAACCCAACGGAGACCCCAAAAAACGTCAAAAACACCCCAAACAAGAAAAGGATCACCACCAAAACTGGAAGAAAATCCCCCAAAACCATAGATCCACCCCAAAACCACCCTAAACCTACATGATGTTCTCCAAAACCCACAATCCACTCCTATTTAACATAATGACAAACAAGAACCCAACAAAACCTAATGGAGACCCCAAAACACGTCAAAAACAACCCAAACAAGAAAAGGATCACCCCCAAAACTGGAAGAAAATCCCCCAAAACCATAGATCCACCCCAAAACCACCCTAAACCTACCTGATCTTCTCCAAAACCCACAATTTACCCTTTTCCACCATGATGACCAACGAGAACCAAACAAAACCCAACGGAGACCCCAAAACACTTCAAATACACCCCAAAAAAGAACAGGATCACGCCAAAAAATAGAAGAAAACCCCAAATACCATAGATCCACCCCAAAGATACCCTAAACCTACCTGATGTTCTCCTAATCCCAAAGCACACTCCAAACCACCATAAAACACATTAGGAATTCAACGAAACGCAACGGAAACCCCAAAACACTTCAAAATCACCCGAAGAAAGGAGAGGATCACTCCCCCAAAAAGAAGAAAACCCCAAATACCATGAATCCACGCGAAAACTCCCCCTAAACCTACCTGAAGTTCTCCAAAACCCACAATTTACCCTTTTACAACACGATGACCATGGAAAACCCAATGAAACCCAACGGAGACCCCAAAACACGTCAAAAACAACACAAAAAGTCCAGGATCATCCCCCCCCCCCCAAAAAAAAAAAAAAAACTGAATACCATATATCCACGACAAAACCACCCTAAACCTACCTGATGTTCTCCAAAACCCACAATTTACACTTTTCCAACATGATGACCAACGAGAACCCAACAAAACCAAACAGAGACCCCAAAAACATTAAAAAATACCCCAAACAAGAATGGCATCACCCCCAAAACTGGAAGAAAAACCCCCAAAACCATAGATCCACCCCAAAACCACCCTAAACCTACCTGATGTTCTCCAAAACCCACAATTTACCCTTTTCCAACACGATGACCAACGAGAACCCAACAGAACCCAAGAGAGACCCCAAAAAACCTCAAAAACACCCCAAACAAGAACGGCATCACCCCCAAAACTGGAAGAAAATCCCCCAAAACCATAGATCCACCCCAAAACCACCCTAAAACTACCTGATGTTCTCCAAAACCCACAATCCACTCCTATTTAACATAATGACAAACAAGAACCCAACAAAACCTAATGGAGACCCCAAAACACGTAAAAAACACCCCAAACAAGAAAAGGATCACCACACAAACTGGAAGAAAATCCCCCAAAACCATAGATCCACCCCAAAACCACCCTAAACCTACCTGATGTTCTCCAAAACACACAATTTACCCTTTTCCACCATGATAACCAACGAGAACCCAACAAAACCCAACGGAGACCCCAAAAAACGTCAAAAACACCCCAAACAAGAACGGCATCACCCCCAAAACTGGAAGAAAATACCCCAAAACCATAGATCCACCCCAAAGACACCCTAAAACTACCTGATCTTCTCCAAAAACCACAATTTACCCTTTTCCAACACGATGACCAACGAGAACCCAACAGAACCCAACAGAGACCCCAAAAAACGTCAAAAACACCCCAAACAAGAACGGCATCACCCCCAAAACTGGAAGAAAATCCCCCAAAACCATAGATCCACCCCAAAACCACCCTAAACCTACCTGATCTTCTCCAAAACCCACAATCCACTCCTATTTAACATAATGACAAACAAGAACCCAACTAAACCTAATGGAGACACCAAAACACGTCAAAAACATCCCAAACAAGAAAAGGATCACCACCAAAACTGGAAGAAAATACACCAAAACCATAGATCCACCCCAAAGACACCCTAAACCTACCTGATGTTCTCCAAAAACCACAATTTACCCTTTTCCACCATGATAACCAACGAGAACCCAACAAAACCCAACAGAGACCCCAAAAAACGTCAAAAACACCCCAAACAAGAACGGCATCACCCCCAAAACTGGAAGAAAATCCCCCAAAACTATAGATCCACCCCAAAACCACCCTAAACCTACCTGATGTTCTCCAAAACCCACAATTTACCCTTTTCCACCATGATAACCAACGAGAACTCAACAAAACCCAACAGAGACCCCAAAAAACGTCAAAAACACCCCAAACAAGAACGGCATCACCCCCAAAACTGGAAGAAAATCCCCCAAAACTATAGATCCACCCCAAAACCACCCTAAACCTACCTGATCTTCTCCAAAACCCACAATCCACTCCTATTTAACATAATGACAAACAAGAACCCAACTAAACCTAATGGAGACACCAAAACACGTCAAAAACACCCCAAACAAGAACGGCATCACCCCCAAAACTGGAAGAAAATCCCCCAAAACTATAGATCCACCCCAAAACCACCCTAAACCTACCTGATGTTCTCCAAAAACCACAATTTACCCTTTTCCACCATGATAACCAACGAGAACCCAACAAAACCCAACGGAGACCCCAAAAAACGTCAAAAACACCCCAAACAAGAAAAGGATCACCACCAAAACTGGAAGAAAATCCCCCAAAACCATAGATCCACCCCAAAACCACCCTAAACCTACATGATGTTCTCCAAAAACCACAATTTACCCTTTTCCAACACGATGACCAACGAGAACCCAACAGAACCCAACAGAGACCTCAAAAAACGTCATAAACACCCCAAACAAGAACGGCATCACCACCAAAACTGGAAGAAAATCCCCCAAAACCATAGATCCACCCCAAAGACACCCTAAACCTACCTGATGTTCTCCAAAACCCACAATCCACTCCTATTTAACATAATGACAAACAAGAACCCAACAAAACCTAATGGAGACCCCAAAACACGTCAAAAACAACCCAAACAAGAAAAGGATCACCACCAAAACTGGAAGAAAATCCCCCAAAACCATAGATCCACCCCAAAACCACCCTAAACCTACCTGATCTTCTCCAAAACCCACAATTTACCCTTTTCCACCATGATGACCAACGAGAACCAAACAAAACCTAACGGAGACCCCAAAACACTTCAAATACACCCCAAAAAAGAACAGGATCACGCCAAAAAATAGAAGAAAACCCCAAATACCATAGATCCACCCCAAAGACACCCTAAACCTACCTGATGTTCTCCTAATCCCAAAGCACACTCCAAACCACCATAAAACACATTAGGAATTCAACGAAACGCAACGGAAACCCCAAAACACTTCAAAATCACCCGAAGAAAGGAGAGGATCACTCCCCCAAAAAGAAGAAAACCCCAAATACCATGAATCCACGCGAAAACTCCCCCTAAACCTACCTGAAGTTCTCCAAAACCCACAATTTACCCTTTTACAACACGATGACCATGGAAAACCCAATGAAACCCAACGGAGACCCCAAAACACGTCAAAAACAACACAAAAAGTCCAGGATCATCCCCCCCCCCCCAAAAAAAAAAAAAAAACTGAATACCATATATCCACCCCAAAACCACCCTAAACCTACCTGATGTTCTCCAAAACCCACAATTTACACTTTTCCACCATGATGACCAACGAGAACCCAACAAAACCCAACAGAGACCCCAAAAACATTAAAAAATACCCCAAACAAGAATGGCATCACCCCCAAAACTGGAAGAAAAACCCCCAAAACCATAGATCCACCCCAAAACCACCCTAAACCTACCTGATGTTCTCCAAAACCCACAATTTACACTTTTACAACACGATGACCAACGAGAACCCAACAGAACCCAAGAGAGACCCCAAAAAACCTCAAAAACACCCCAAACAAGAACGGCATCACCCCCAAAACTGGAAGAAAATCCCCCAAAACCATAGATCCACCCCAAAACCACCCTAAAACTACCTGATGTTCTCCAAAACCCACAATCCACTCCTATTTAACATAATGACAAACAAGAACCCAACAAAACCTAATGGAGACCCCAAAACACGTAAAAAACACCCCAAACAAGAAAAGGATCACCACACAAACTGGAAGAAAATCCCCCAAAACCATAGATCCACCCCAAAACCACCCTAAACCTACATGATGTTCTCCAAAAACCACAATTTACCCTTTTCCAACACGATGACCAACGAGAACCCAACAGAACCCAACAGAGACCCCAAAAAACGTCAAAAACACCCCAAACAAGAACGGCATCACCCCCAAAACTGGAAGAAAATCCCCCAAAACCATAGATCCACCCCAAAACCACCCTAAACCTACCTGATCTTCTCCAAAACCCACAATCCACTCCTATTTAACATAATGACAAACAAGAACCCAACTAAACCTAATGGAGACACCAAAACACGTCAAAAACATCCCAAACAAGAAAAGGATCACCACCAAAACTGGAAGAAAATACACCAAAACCATAGATCCACCCCAAAGACACCCTAAACCTACCTGATGTTCTCCAAAAACCACAATTTACCCTTTTCCACCATGATAACCAACGAGAACCCAACAAAACCCAACAGAGACCCCAAAAAACGTCAAAAACACCCCAAACAAGAACGGCATCACCCCCAAAACTGGAAGAAAATCCCCCAAAACTATAGATCCACCCCAAAACCACCCTAAACCTACCTGATGTTCTCCAAAACCCACAATTTACCCTTTTCCACCATGATAACCAACGAGAACTCAACAAAACCCAACAGAGACCCCAAAAAACGTCAAAAACACCCCAAACAAGAACGGCATCACCCCCAAAACTGGAAGAAAATCCCCCAAAACTATAGATCCACCCCAAAACCACCCTAAACCTACCTGATCTTCTCCAAAACCCACAATCCACTCCTATTTAACATAATGACAAACAAGAACCCAACTAAACCTAATGGAGACACCAAAACACGTCAAAAACATCCCAAACAAGAAAAGGATCACCACCAAAACTGGAAGAAAATACACCAAAACCATAGATCCACCCCAAAACCACCCTAAACCTACCTGATGTTCTCCAAAACCCACAATTTACACTTTTCCACCATGATAACCAACGAGAACCCAACAAAACCCAACAGAGACCCCAAAAAACGTCAAAAACACCCCAAACAAGAACGGCATCACCCCCAAAACTGGAAGAAAATCCCCCAAAACCAGAGATCCACCCCAAAGACACCCTAAACCTACCTGATGTTCTCCAAAACCCACAATTTACCCTTTTCCAACACGATGACCAACGAGAACCCAACAGAACCCAACAGAGACCCCAAAACACGTCAAAAACACCCCAAACAAGAACGGCATCACCACCAAAACTGGAAGAAAATCCCCCAAAACCATAGATCCACCCCAAAACCACCCTAAAACTACCTGATGTTCTCCAAAACCCACAATCCACTCCTATTTAACATAATGACAAACAAGAACCCAACAAAACCTAATGGAGACACCAAAACACGTCAAAAACACCACAAAAAATATCGGCATCACCCCCAAAACTGGAAGAAAATCCCCCAAAACCATAGATCCACCCCAAAACCACCCTAAACCTACCTGATGTTCTCCAAAACCCACAATTTACCCTTTTCCACCATGATAACCAACGAGAACCCAACAAAACCTAATGGAGACCCCAAAACACGTAAAAAACACCACAAAAAATATCGGCATCACCCCCAAAACTGGAAGAAAATACGCCAAAACCATAGATCCACCCCAAAACCACCCTAAACCTACCTGATGTTCTCCAAAACCCACAATTTACCCTTTTCCACCATGATAACCAACGAGAACCCAACAAAACCTCACGGAGACCCCAAAAAACGTCAAAAAAAACGCAAACAAGAACGGCATCACCCCCAAAACTGGAAGAAAATCCCCCAAAACCATAGATGCACCCCAAAACCACCCTAAAACTACCTGATGTTCTCCAAAACCCACAATCCACTCCTATTTAACATAATGACAAACAAGAACCCAACTAAACCTAATGGAGACCCCAAAACACGTAAAAAACACCCCAAAAAATATCGGCATCACCCCCAAAACTGGAAGAAAATACGCCAAATCCACCCCAAAACCACCCTAAACCTACCTGATGTTCTCCAAAACCCACAATTTACCCTTTTCCACCATGATAACCAACGAGAACCCAACAAAACCCAACGGAGACCCCAAAAAACGTCAAAAACACCCCAAACAAGAAAAGGATCACCACCAAAACTGGAAGAAAATCCCCCAAAACCATAGATCCACCCCAAAACCACCCTAAACCTACATGATGTTCTCCAAAAACCACAATTTACCCTTTTCCAACACGATGACCAACGAGAACCCAACAGAACCCAACAGAGACCTCAAAAAACGTCAAAAACACCCCAAACAAGAACGGCATCACCACCAAAACTGGAAGAAAATCCCCCAAAACCATAGATCCACCCCAAAGACACCCTAAACCTACCTGATGTTCTCCAAAACCCACAATCCACTCCTATTTAACATAATGACAAACAAGAACCCAACAAAACCTAATGGAGACCCCAAAACACGTCAAAAACAACCCAAACAAGAAAAGGATCACCACCAAAACTGGAAGAAAATCCCCCAAAACCATAGATCCACCCCAAAACCACCCTAAACCTACATGATCTTCTCCAAAACCCACAATTTACCCTTTTCCACCATGATGACCAACGAGAACCAAACAAAACCCAACGGAGACCCCAAAACACTTCAAATACACCCCAAAAAAGAACAGGATCACGCCAAAAAATAGAAGAAAACCCCAAATACCATAGATCCACCCCAAAGACACCCTAAACCTACCTGATGTTCTCCTAATCCCAAAGCACACTCCAAACCACCATAAAACACATTAGGAATTCAACGAAACGCAACGGAAACCCCAAAACACTTCAAAATCACCCGAAGAAAGGAGAGGATCACTCCCCCAAAAAGAAGAAAACCCCAAATACCATGAATCCACGCGAAAACTCCCCCTAAACCTACCTGACGTTCTCCAAAACCCACAATTTACACTTTTACAACACGATGACCAACGAGAACCCAACAAAACCAAACAGAGACCACAAAAACCTTAAAAAATACCCCAAACAAGAATGGCATCACCCCCAAAACTGGAAGAAAATCCCCCAAAACCATAGATCCACCCCAAAGACACCCTAAACCTACCTGATGTTCTCCAAAAACCACAATCCACTCCTATTTAACATAATGACAAACAAGAACCCAACAAAACCTAATGGAGACCACAAAACACGTCAAAAATACCCCAAACAAGAACGGCATCACACCCAAAACTGGAAGAAAATACGCCAAAACCATAGATCCACCCCAAAGACACCCTAAACCTACCTGATGTTCTCCAAAAACCACAATTTACCCTTTTCCAACACGATGACCAACGAGAACCCAACAGAACCCAACAGAGACCCCAAAAAACGTCAAAAACACCCCAAACAAGAACGGCATCACCACCAAAACTGGAAGAAAATCCCCCAAAACCATAGATCCACCCCAAAACCACCCTAAACCTACCTGATGTTCTCCAAAACCCACAATCCACTCCTATTTAACATAATGACAAACAAGAACCCAACAAAACCTAAGGGAGACCCCAAAACACGTAAAAAACACCACAAAAAATATCGGCATCACCCCCAAAACTGGAAGAAAATCCCCCAAAACCATAGATCCACCCCAAAGACACCCTAAACCTACCTGATGTTCTCCAAAAACCACAATTTACCCTTTTCCGACACGATGACCAACGAGAACCCAACAGAACCCAACAGAGACCCCAAAAAACGTCAAAAACACCCCAAACAAGAACGGCATCACCCCCAAAACTGGAAGAAAATCCCCCAAAACCATAGATCCACCCCAAAACCACCCTAAAACTACCTGATGTTCTCCAAAACCCACAATCCACTCCTATTTAACATAATGAAGAAAGGAGAGGATCACTTCCCCAAAAAGAAGAAAACCCAAATACCATGAATCCACGCGAAAAGTCCCCCTAAACCTACCTGAAGTTCTCCAAAACCCGCAATTTACCCTTTTCCACCATGATGACCACGGAAAACCCAACGAAACCCAACGGAGACCCCAAAACACGTCCAAAACACACCAAGCAAGAACTAGACGTGAAGAAATGAAAAAACTAAAACAGGTCTTTTTGTTTTCTCACTGGTCCAAATCTCCTGTTGGGTGCGCTGGGCCGGTGAATGGAGTGATACGTGGATGATTGGTAAGTCCTAAACCCCCTTCAAGTCACTCTCCCTGTGGGCAACGAAGGGCTGTGGGAATTGCCACTAGTTAAATTCCCGGATGGTCAGATAAAATCGAAGACCAAGGACCAGAAAGGGAGCAACTTACGAGATATATGGTATATATATATGGTATAGGGGCCCCAGAAAATTAAAGAGTAAATTGAAAATGATCCATTACTATAAGATAGAATGACCAAAGGAACCCTTAAGACCCTATGTATTTTGATCCACGGAGGACGGGGTCTGTCAGGCTTTGAACATTAATAGTAGAATACCCGTGGATCCAGAAAAGAGCAAGCTGAAACATTGGAATTAGAAATTAGAGAGCAATTGATTAAGAACGAACATGTGCTACATTTGTGCCTGTGATGCACTTATATCACCAGATAACAGTAGCCTCTCCTATCCTGTTATCCTGCGACCCCGAGAACCAGATCAAAAACAACCTCACGGTTCGGACTTTAATCAAGGGGTCTGAGATAAGGAGAACTGTTCACAAAGGGACAGGTTAGGAATATGTATATGTATAGGAATGTTCATGTATATGTAACGCTTCACTAAAGCAATTTGCCACTTAAGGCGTGCATGACCTTGGTGGGACTACCCGCCCCGTGCTGCATGGAACTGAGTAAACATACCTACTTTACAATCTTACTTATCGTGGTGTCAGCTTTCTGTGAGTCATTTTGGTGAGCCAGGCAGGAGACAGTCTGCTCGTCTGCGGGGTCGGCTGCGGCGCGGACGCCACTAGGTGCACCCTGAGAGTTTTTGCTCGGAGGGGACTCCACTCTCAGCTGCTCACCGGAGGAGAAAAGATCTCCTGAAACTGCAGACAAACGGTACGTTTTCGGCTGCTGGAGGGATACTACCTGGAGTGTTAATAATTGTATGTGTTTTTATGTAGGTATTTTGTGTTGACATTTTGTATGCTGTAATATTTGCATGTTGTAAGTATTTTGCGTCGAAAGTGTTTGTGTAAGTGTAAGGCTTTGCAACAAAGTGTTACAAGTCACTTCACGAAGAACACAGTCAGAGACAATACTTGTTTCGTTGGTTATCATCCTAAATTATATTCCTGTGGTATGAATGAGATGTGCTGGAGGCCTCCGTGTGCGACTGTGCTGTGTGAGTGAGACGCAGCGTTCTGCAAAGCGAGTGCAGAGTTCCGATCCGTTGTTCCGTACTCTCCGCAAGGGGAGTGGGCAGAGACGAACGAAGTGCTTGACAGACTGAAAAGAAGTGCTGTTTTGTCCAAGTTTGAGTGGTGGTGCCTACTATATGGGCCCGGTGTATCTTGTGTATCTTGTGTATCTTGTGTATCCTATTTTTGCTCTTAAATGTTTTGACTGTGACAAGAAAAAGGCAGGAGCATGATATGACATGCTTCCTGCAACATATGAGGCCCGCACAGGCCGAGACCTGGACTCGCTGAGACCTGAACAGGCCAAGAGACCGGAGCGGCACCGAGAGACTGGAGCGGCGCTGGGAGACCCGAGACACTACGGAGGGAACTACCGCTGGACGGAGAGAGCCCTGAGAGACGCTGCAGAGACACGGACGGCTCTGAGAGACACAGAATAGACCGGACAGAAGCTGCAAAACGCGGGGAAATTGAAGTGATTGCGGAACATCCGAGATCGAGTTGCTACAGGAGACCAGAGGCGTCAGTGGACACCGGTAGCCGACCCTCGCCGTGTGGCGAGTCGGCACAGAGCAGAGGAGCGGACATCAGGACCCTGCAGCCTGTCTGACGGAACCATGGAGGCAGCGGCAGCAGCGGCTGTGCTGCTTCACTCTAGCCTTCTTTTTATAAAAGGTTTATCTTGCAATGCAAAAAAGACTGTTAGTCCCCAGATCGGTGTTATAACTATTACTAATGACGACTTAGCGCTATTGCAGGGCACGAGTGCAGAGACGCAGACTACACTGCCAAATGACCACAAGCAGGTTCTTTCACTAACCTAAGGTTGCATCTGGCACTGCTTGCAGACGTATAGCAGACGTTACACTCTCTTTCCTAACTAGTAATCATGTGTCTCACCCATCTGTGGTGAATGGCCAGTGGCAAAAAGAAAAGGGGGGAGACAAAGGCAGAAACGGTACAAGGAGGATGCCACTGACACTAACAGCATGGGTAATAGGAGTAGTATAAGTGACACAGGTGCGGAGCGGTGGCCGGCGCTGCTGCTCTGTGGGGCTCTCTGCCTGCTGCTCGCCCTCGCCTGCCTGTGCACTGCCGCCGACGGTGTTAGAGTAAAATGTGAAGACTGCTCAGATGGCAGTTATGAGAGTGCTTATGTGAAGAAGATGTGTGCTGAATCTGACTTTGTGTGCAACAGTGGTCAGTGTGTGCCAAACAGATGGCAGTGTGATGGGGATCCGGATTGTGAAGATCGGTCTGACGAAAGTGCTGAGCTGTGTCATATGAGAACAGTGTCATGGAAATGTGATGGTGAAATAGACTGTGACAGTGGAGAAAATGAAGAGAATTGTGGCAATGTGACTTGTAGTGCATCAGAGTTCACATGCAGTAGTGGACAATGTATTTCCAAAAGCTTTGCCTGCAAAGGTCAGGGTGACTGCTCCGACCACTCGGATGAATCTTTGGAACACTGTGGCCGCCTGCCTGCACCTCCAGTGACGTGTTCTACGAGTGAGGTGCAGTGCGGCTCAGGTGAATGTATCTACAAGAAGAGGTGATGTGAAAGAGATCCGTATTGCAAGGATGGAAGTGATGAAATTAATTGCCCTTCCTGGACCACTTGAGATGTGAAGATGGGAACTGTGTCCATGGGAGTAGGCAGTGCAGCGGTGTGAGAGACTGTCTGGAAGGCACTGATGAAGCAAACTGTAACAATTCAGTGCTCTGGACCTGGCAAATTCAAGTGTAGAAGTGGCGAATGCATAGATATCAATAAAGTGTGTAACCAGCAGAGGACTGCAAGGACTGGGGTGATGAGCCCCTGAAGGAATGCAACATAAACGACTGTTACTGTCCAGCTGAGTTTGAGTTTGTAAACAAGAGAAACTGTGGAGATATTGATGAATACCAAAACCCTGGTATCTGTAGTCAAATCTGTATCAACGTGAAAGGTGGCCACAAATGTGAATGTAGCCGTGGCTATCAGATGACTCGTGCTACAGGAACCTGGAAAGGGCCTTGTTTCAGTAGCCAGTAAAACAAGGTACAGTCCCTCACATTGGGGGTTCAGTGATTCTTTCCTCTCGTAGCTGCTTGTTGAAACACTTTCTTTTTTATCTTCTGACAAGACACCAGCTGATGTGATTTTTTTGGACTTCAGCAAGGCATTGGACACGGTTTCCCATAGGATCCTACTGGACAAAATGTCCACCATACAGCTAAATAAAAACATCATACGATGGGTGAGCAATTGGCTAACGGGCAGGGCCCAAAGGGTTATGGTAAATGGGGCTGTGTCAGGCTGGCGGGCGGTCACCAGTGGGGTCCCTCAAGGCTCCATTTTAGGGCCGGTACTTTTCAATATTTTTATAAACGATCTGGATGTAGGAATAGAGGGTATTTTGAGCAAGTTTGCTGATGACACCAAACTTGGAGGAGTTGTGGACTCAAATGAGGGCGTAAAGGCCTTACAGAGGGATCTGGACAGGTTGGAGAGCTGGGCGATCACCAACCGCATGAGGTTCAATAAGAGCAAGTGCCGGGTCCTGCACCTGGGACGGGGAAACCCTGGCTGCATGTACAGACTGGGCGATGAGACGCTGGAGAGCAGCCTAGAAGAGAGGGATCTGGGGGTCGTGATAGACAGCAAGTTGAATATGAGCCAGCAGTGTGCCCTGGCAGCCAGGAGGGCCAATCGTGTCCTGGGGTGCATCAAGCACGGCATCGCTAGTAGGTCAAGGGAGGTGATTGTCCCGCTCTACTCTGCGCTGGTGCGGCCTCACCTCGAGTACTGTGTGCAGTTCTGGGCACCACAGTATAAAAAGGACATGAAACTGTTGGAAAGTGTCCAGAGGAGGGCTGCGAAGATGGTGAAAGGCCTGGAGGGGAAGACGTATGAGGAACGGCTGAGGTCACTGGGCCTGTTCAGCCTGGAGAAGAGGAGGCTGAGGGGAGACCTCATCACAGTCTACAACTTCCTCGTAAGGGGGTGTCGAGAGGCAGGAGACCTTTTCTCCATCAACACTAGTGACAGGACCCGCGGGAACGGAGTTAAGCTGAGGCAGGGGAAATTTAGGCTGGACGTCAGGAGGGGGTTCTTCACAGGGTGGTTGCACACTGGAACAGGCTCCCCAGGGAAGTGGTCACTGCATCGAGCCTGTCTGAATTTAAGAAGAGATTGGACTGTGAACTTAGGCAAACGGTCTGAACTTTTGGGTAGACCTGTGCGGTGTGAAGAGTTGGACTTGATGATCCTTAAGGGTCCCTTCCAACTCAGGATATTCTATGATTCTATGATTCTATGATTCAACACAAAATACATATATAAAAACACATACAATTATTAACACTCCAGTTAGTATCCCTCCAGCAGCCGAAAACGTACCATTTGTCTGCAGTTTCAGGAGATCTTTGCTCCTGCGGTGAACAGCTGAGAGTGCTCCCTTTAGGCTTGTCCCCTTTACTTGGCATCCTTAATTCATGCAGAGCCTCATTGCCAGAACATTAGTTCTTCCTTAGCTTGAGTTTCAGTTTCCCAGGAGCGCACTCAACCCTCCAAGTTTCAGTAGTTACTGGTCCTTTTATTCTGGATGCGTGGGTCCCTTTCTGCAGTTCTTACAGCTGTTTCAGTAGTCAGTAAAACAAGGTACAGTCCCTCACATTAGGGGTTCAGTGATTCTTTCCTCTCGTAGCTGCTTGTTGAAACACTTTTTTATCTTCTGACAAGGCCCTTTCCAGGTTCCTGTAGCACGAGTCATCTGATAGCCACGGCTACATTCACATTTGTGGCCACCTTTCACGTTGATACAGATTTGACTACAGATACCAGGGTTTTGGTATTCATCAATATCTCCACAGTTTCTCTTGTTTACAAACTCAAACTCAGCTGGACAGTAACAGTCGTTTATGTTGCATTCCTTCAGGGGCTCATCACCCCAGTCCTTGCAGTCCTCTGCTGGTTACACACTTTATTGATATCTATGCATTCGCCACTTCTACACTTGAATTTGCCAGGTCCAGAGCACTGAATTGTTACAGTTTGCTTCATCAGTGCCTTCCAGACAGTCTCTCACACCGCTGCACTGCCTACTCCCATGGACACAGTTCCCATCTTCACATCTCAAGTGGTCCAGGAAGGGCAATTAATTTCATCACTTCCATCCTTGCAATACGGATCTCTTTCACATCACCTCTTCTTGTAGATACATTCACCTGAGCCGCACTGCACCTCACTCGTAGAACACGTCACTGGAGGTGCAGGCAGGCGGCCACAGTGTTCCAAAGATTCATCCGAGTGGTCGGAGCAGTCACCCTGACCTTTGCAGGCAAAGCTTTTGGAAATACATTGTCCACTACTGCATGTGAACTCTGATGCACTACAAGTCACATTGCCACAATTCTCTTCATCTTCTCCACTGTCACAGTCTATTTCACCATCACATTTCCATGACACTGTTCTCATATGACACAGCTCAGCACTTTCGTCAGACCGATCTTCACAATCCGGATCCCCATCACACTGCCATCTGTTTGGCACACACTGACCACTGTTGCACACAAAGTCAGATTCAGCACACATCTTCTTCACATAAGCACTCTCATAACTGCCATCTGAGCAGTCTTCACATTTTACTCTAACACCGTCGGCGGCAGTGCACAGGCAGGCGAGGGCGAGCAGCAGGCAGAGAGCCCCACAGAGCAGCAGCGCCGGCCACCGCTCCGCACCTGTGTCACTTATACTACTCCTATTACCCATGCTGTTAGTGTCAGTGGCATCCTCCTTGTACCGTTTCTGCCTTTGTCTCCCCCCTTTTCTTTTTGCCACTGGCCATTCACCACAGATGGGTGAGACACATGATTACTAGTTAGGAAAGAGAGTGTAACGTCTGCTATACGTCTGCAAGCAGTGCCAGATGCAACCTTAGGTTAGTGAAAGAACCTGCTTGTGGTCATTTGGCAGTGTAGTCTGCGTCTCTGCACTCGTGCCCTGCAATAGCGCTAAGTCGTCATTAGTAATAGTTATAACACCGATCTGGGGACTAACAGTCTTTTTTGCATTGCAAGATAAACCTTTTATAAAAAGAAGGCTAGAGTGAAGCAGCACAGCCGCTGCTGCCGCTGCCTCCATGGTTCCGTCAGACAGGCTGCAGGGTCCTGATGTCCGCTCCTCTGCTCTGTGCCGACTCGCCACACGGCGAGGGTCGGCTACCGGTGTCCACTGACGCCTCTGGTCTCCTGTAGCAACTCGATCTCGGATGTTCCGCAATCACTTCAATTTCCCCGCGTTTTGCAGCTTCTGTCCGGTCTATTCTGTGTCTCTCAGAGCCGTCCGTGTCTCTGCAGCGTCTCTCAGGGCTCTCTCCGTCCAGCGGTAGTTCCCTCCGTAGTGTCTCGGGTCTCCCAGCGCCGCTCCAGTCTCTCGGTGCCGCTCCGGTCTCTTGGCCTGTTCAGGTCTCAGCGAGTCCAGGTCTCGGCCTGTGCGGGCCTCATATGTTGCAGGAAGCATGTCATATCATGCTCCTGCCTTTTTCTTGTCACAGTCAAAACATTTAAGAGCAAAAATAGGATACACAAGATACACAAGATACACAAGATACACCGGGCCCATATAGTAGGCACCACCACTCAAACTTGGACAAAACAGCACTTCTTTTCAGTCTGTCAAGCACTTCGTTCGTCTCTGCCCACTCCCCTTGCGGAGAGTACGGAACAACGGATCGGAACTCTGCACTCGCTTTGCAGAACGCTGCGTCTCACTCACACAGCACAGTCGCACACGGAGGCCTCCAGCACATCTCATTCATACCACAGGAATATAATTTAGGATGATAGCCAACGAAACAAGTATTGTCTCTGACTGTGTTCTTCGTGAAGTGACTTGTAACACTTTGTTGCAAAGCCTTACACTTACACAAACACTTTCGACGCAAAATACTTACAACATGCAAATATTACAGCATACAAAATGTCAACACAAAATACCTACATAAAAACACATACAATTATTAACACTCCAGTTAGTATCCCTCCAGCAGCCGAAAACGTACCGTTTGTCTGCAGTTTCAGGAGATCTTTTCTCCTGCGGTGAGCAGCTGAGAGTGGAGTCCCCTCCGAGCAAAAACACTCAGGGTGCACCTAGGGGCGTCCGCGCCGCAGCCGATCCCGCAGCCGAGCAGACTGTCTCCTGCCTGGCTCACCAAAATGACTCACAGAAAGCTGACTCCACGATAAGTAAGATTGTAAAGTAGGTATGTTTACTCAGTTCCATGCAGCACGGGGCGGGTAGTCCCACCAAGGTCATGCACGCCTTAAGTGGCAAATTGCTTTAGTGAAGCGTTACATATACATGAACATTCCTATACATATACATATTCCTAACCTGTCCTTTTGTGAACAGTTCTCCTTATCTCAGACCCCTTGATTAAAGTCCGAACCGTGAGGTTGTTTTTGATCTGGTTCTCGGGGTCGCAGGATAACAGGATAGGAGAGGCTACTGTTATCTGGTGATATAAGTGCATCACAGGCACAAATGTAGCACATATTCGTTCTTAATCAATTGCTCTCTAATTTCTAATTCCAATGTTTCAGCTTGCTCTTTTCTGGATCCACGGGTATTCTACTATTAATGTTCAAAGCCTGACAGACCCCGTCCTCCGTGGATCAAAATACATAGGGTCTTAAGGGTTCCTTTGGTCATTCTATCTTATAGTAATGGATCATTTTCAATTTACTCTTTAATTTTCTGGGGCCCCTATACCATATATATATACCATATATCTGGTAAGTTGCTCCCTTTCTGGTCCTTGGTCTTCGATTTTATCTGACCCATCCGGGAATTTAACTAGTGGCAATTCCCACAGCCCTTCGTTGCCCACAGGGAGAGTGACTTGAAGGGGGTTTAGGACCTACCAATCATCCACGTATCACTCCATTCACCGGCCCAGCGCACCCAACAGGAGATTTGGACCAGTGAGAAAACAAAAAGACCTGTTTTTGTTTTTTCATTTCTTCACGTCTAGTTCTTGCTTGGTGTGTTTTTGACGTGTTTTGGGGTCTCCGTTGGGTTTCGTTGGGTTTTCCGTGGCCATCATGGTGGAAAAGGGTAAATTGCGGGTTTTGGAGAACTTCAGGTAGGTTTAGGGGGACTTTTCGCGTGGATTCATGGTATTTGGGGTTTTCTTCTTTTTGGGGGAGTGATCCTCTCCTTTCTTCGGGTGATTTTGAAGTGTTTTGGGGTTTCCGTTGCTTTCATTGAATTCCTAATGTGTTTTATGGTGGTTTGGAGTGTGCTTTGGGATTAGGAGAACATCAGGTAGGTTTAGGGTGTCTTTGGGGTGGATCTATGGTATTTGGGGTTTTCTTCTATTTTTTGGCGTGATCCTGTTCTTTTTTGGGGTGTATTTGAAGTGTTTTGGTGTCTCCGTTGGGTTTTGTTGGGTTCTCGTTGGTCATCATGGTGGAAAAGGGTAAATTGTGGGTTTTGGAGAAGATCAGGTAGGTTTAGGGTGGTTTTGGGGTGGATCTATGGTTTTGGGGGATTTTCTTCCAGTTTTGGGGGTGATGCCGATATTTTTTGGGGTGTTTTTGACGTTTTTTGGGGTCTCTGTTGGGTTCTGTTGGGTTCTCGTTGGTCATCGTGTTGGAAAAGGGTAAATTGTGGTTTTTGGAGAACATCAGGTAGGTTTAGGGTGGTTTTGGGGTGGTTCTATGGTTTTGGGGGATTTTCTTCCAGTTTTGGGGGTGATGCCGTTCTTGTTTGGGGTGTTTTTGACGTTTTTTGAGGTCTCCGTTGGGTTTTGTTGGGTTCTCGTTGGTTATCATGGTGGAAAAGGGTAAATTGTGGGTTTTGGAGAACATCAGGTAGGTTTAGGGTGGTTTTGGGGTGGATCTATGGTTTTGGCGTATTTTCTTCCAGTTTTGGGGGTGATGCCGATATTTTTTGGGGTGTTTTTTACGTGTTTTGGGGTCTCCATTAGGTTTTGTTGGGTTCCTGTTTGTCATTATGTTAAATAGGAGTGGATTGTGGGTTTTGGAGAACATCAGGTAGTTTTAGGGTGGTTTTGGGGTGGATCTATGGTTTTGGGGGATTTTCTTCCAGTTTTGGGGGTGATGCCGTTCTTGTTTGGGGTGTTTTTGACGTTTTTTGTGGTCTCTGTTGGGTTCTGTTGGGTTCTCGTTGGTCATCGTGTTGGAAAAGGGTAAATTGTGGTTTTTGGAGAAGATCAGGTAGGTTTAGGGTGTCTTTGGGGTGGATCTATGGTTTTGGGGGATTTTCTTCCAGTTTTGGGGGTGATGCCGTTCTTGTTTGGGGTGTTTTTGACGTGTTTTGGTGTCTACGTTAGGTTTAGTTGGGTTCTTGTTAGTCATTATGTTAAATAGGTGTGGATTGTGGGTTTTGGAGAACATCAGGTAGGTTTAGGGTGGTTTTGGGGTGGATCTATGGTTTTGGGGGATTTTCTTCCAGTTTTGGTGGTGATGCCGTTCTTGTTTGGGGTGTTTTTGACGTTTTTTGGGGTCTCTGTTGGGTTCTGTTGGGTTCTCGTTGGTCATCGTGTTGGAAAAGGGTAAATTGTGGTTTTTGGAGAACATCAGGTAGGTTTAGGGTGTCTTTGGGGTGGATCTATGGTTTTGGGGGATTTTCTTCCAGTTTTGGGGGTGATGCCGTTCTTGTTTGGGGTGTTTTTGACGTGTTTTGGTGTCTCCATTAGGTTTTGTTGGGTTCTTGTTAGTCATTATGTTAAATAGGAGTGGGTTGTGGGTTTTGGAGAAGATCAGGTAGGTTTAGGGTGGTTTTGGGGTGGATCTATGGTTTTGGGGGATTTTCTTCCAGTTTTGGGGGTGATGCCGTTCTTGTTTGGGGTGTTTTTGACGTTTTTTGGGGTCTCTGTTGGGTTCTGTTGTGTTCTCGTTGGTCATCGTGTTGGAAAAGGGTAAATTGTGGTTTTTGGAGAACATCAGGTAGGTTTAGGGTGTCTTTGGGGTGGATCTATGGTTTTGGGGGATTTTCTTCCAGTTTTGGTGGTGATGCCGTTCTTGTTTGGGGTGTTTTTGACGTTTTTTGAGGTCTCCGTTGGGTTTTGTTGGGTTCTCGTTGGTTATCATGGTGGAAAAGGGTAAATTGTGGGTTTTGGAGAACATCAGGTAGGTTTAGGGTGGTTTTGGGGTGGATCTATGGTTTTGGCGTATTTTCTTCCAGTTTTGGGGGTGATGCCGATATTTTTTGGGGTGTTTTTTACGTGTTTTGGGGTCTCCATTAGGTTTTGTTGGGTTCCTGTTTGTCATTATGTTAAATAGGAGTGGATTGTGGGTTTTGGAGAACATCAGGTAGTTTTAGGGTGGTTTTGGGGTGGATCTATGGTTTTGGGGGATTTTCTTCCAGTTTTGGTGGTGATGCCGTTCTTGTTTGGGGTGTTTTTGACGTTTTTTGGGGTCTCTGTTGGGTTCTGTTGGGTTCTCGTTGGTCATCGTGTTGGAAAAGGGTAAATTGTGGTTTTTGGAGAACATCAGGTAGGTTTAGGGTTGTTTTGGGGTGGATCTATGGTTTTGGGGGTTTTCTTCCAGTTTTGGGGGTGATGCCGTTCTTGTTTGGGGTGTTTTTGACGTGTTTTGGTGTCTCCATTAGGTTTTGTTGGGTTCTTGTTAGTCATTATGTTAAATAGGTGTGGATTGTGGTTTTTGGAGAACATCAGGTAGGTTTAGGGTGGTTTTGGGGTGGATCTATGGTTTTGGGGGATTTTCTTCCAGTTTTGGGGGTGATGCCGTTCTTGTTTGGGGTGTTTTTGACGTTTTTTGGGGTCTCTGTTGGGTTCTGTTGGGTTCTCGTTGGTCATCGTGTTGGAAAAGGGTAAATTGTGGTTTTTGGAGAACATCAGGTAGGTTTAGGGTGTCTTTGGGGTGGATCTATGGTTTTGGGGGATTTTCTTCCAGTTTTGGGGGTGATGCCGTTCTTGTTTGGGGTGTTTTTGACGTGTTTTGGGGTCTCCATTAGGTTTTGTTGGGTTCTTGTTAGTCATTATGTTAAATAGGTGTGGATTGTGGGTTTTGGAGAACATCAGGTAGGTTTAGGGTGGTTTTGGGGTGGATCTATGGTTTTGGGGGATTTTCTTCCAGTTTTGGGGGTGATGCCGTTCTTGTTTGTGGTGTTTTTGACGTTTTTTGAGGTCTCCGTTGGGTTTTGTTGGGTTTTCGTTGGTTATCATGGTGGAAAAGGGTAAATTGTGGGTTTTGGAGAAGATCAGGTAGGTTTAGGGTGGTTTTGGGGTGGATCTATGGTTTTGGCGTATTTTCTTCCAGTTTTGGGGGTGATGCCGATATTTTCTGGGGTGTTTTTTACGTGTTTTGGGGTCTCCATTAGGTTTTGTTGGGTTCCTGTTTGTCATTATGTTAAATAGGAGTGGATTGTGGGTTTTGGAGAAGATCAGGTAGGTTTAGGGTGGTTTTGGGGTGGATCTATGGTTTTGGGGGATTTTCTTCCAGTTTTGGGGATGATGCCGTTCTTGTTTGGGGTGTTTTTGACGTTTTTTGGGGTCTCTGTTGGGTTCTGTTGGGTTCTCGTTGGTCATCGTGTTGGAAAAGGGTAAATTGTGGTTTTTGGAGAACATCAGGTAGGTTTAGGGTGTCTTTAGGGTGGATCTATGGTTTTGGGGGATTTTCTTCCAGTTTTGGGGGTGATGCCGTTCTTGTTTGGGGTGTTTTTTACGTGTTTTGGTGTCTCCATTAGGTTTTGTTGGGTTCTTGTTAGCCATTATGTTAAATAGGTGTGGATTGTGGGTTTTGGAGAACATCAGGTAGGTTTAGGGTGGTTTTGGGGTGGATATATGGTTTTGGGGGATTTTCTTCCAGTTTTGGTGGTGATGCCGTTCTTGTTTGGGGTGTTTTTGACGTTTTTTGGGGTCTCTGTTGGGTTCTCGTTGGTCATCGTGTTGGAAAATGGTAAATTGTGGTTTTTGGAGAACATCAGGTAGGTTTAGGGTTGTTTTGGGGTGGATCTATGGTTTTGGGGGTTTTCTTCCAGTTTTGGGGGTGATGCCATTCTTGTTTGGGGTATTTTTTAAGGTTTTTGTGGTCTCTGTTTGGTTTTGTTGGGTTCTCGTTGGTCATCGTGTTGTAAAAGTGTAAATTGTGGGTTTTGGAGAACTTCAGGTAGGTTTAGGGGGAGTTTTCGCGTGGATTCATGGTATTTGGTGTTTTCTTCTTTTTGGGGGAGTGATCCTCTCCTTTCTTCGGGTGATTTTGAAGTGTTTTGGGGTTTCCGTTGCGTTTCGTTGAATTCCTAATGTGTTTTATGGTGGTTTGGAGTGTGCTTTGGGATTAGGAGAACATCAGGTAGGTTTAGGGTGTCTTTGGGGTGGATCTATGGTATTTGGGGTTTTCTTCTATTTTTTGGCGTGATCCTGTTCTTTTTTGGGGTGTATTTGAAGTGTTTTGGGGTCTCCGTTGGGTTTTGTTTGGTTCTCGTTGGTCATCATGGTTGAAAAGTGTAAATTGTGGGTTTTGGAGAAGATCAGGTAGGTTTAGGGTGGTTTTGGGGTGGATCTATGGTTTTGGGGGATTTTCTTCCAGTTTTGGTGGTGATCCTTTTCTTGTTTGGGGTGTTTTTGACGTGTTTTGGGGTCTCCATTTGGTTTAGTTGGGTTCTTGTTTGTCATTATGTTAAATAGGTGTGGATTGTGGGTTTTGGAGAACATCAGGTAGGTTTAGGGTGGTTTTGGGGTGGATCTATGGTTTTTGGGGGATTTTCTTCCAGTTTTGGGGGTGATGCCGTTCTTGTTTGGGGTGTTTTTGACGTTTTTTGGGGTCTCTGTTTGGTTCTGTTGGGTTCTCGTTGGTCATCGTGTTGGAAAAGGGTAAATTGTGGTTTTTGGAGAACATCAGGTAGGTTTAGGGTTGTTTTGGGGTGGATCTATGGTTTTGGGGGTTTTCTTCCAGTTTTGGGGGTGATGCCGTTCTTGTTTGGGGTGTTTTTGACGTGTTTTGGTGTCTCCATTAGGTTTTGTTGGGTTCTTGTTAGTCATTATGTTAAATAGGTGTGGATTGTGGGTTTTGGAGAACATCAGGTAGGTTTAGGGTGGTTTTGGGGTGGATCTATGGTTTTGGGGGATTTTCTTCCAGTTTTGGGGGTGATGCCGTTCTTGTTTGGGGTGTTTTTGACGTTTTTTGGGGTCTCTGTTGGGTTCTGTTGGGTTCTCGTTGGTCATCGTGTTGGAAAAGGGTAAATTGTGGTTTTTGGAGAACATCAGGTAGGTTTAGGGTGTCTTTGGGGTGGATCTATGGTTTTGGGGGATTTTCTTCCAGTTTTGGGGGTGATGCCGTTCTTGTTTGGGGTGTTTTTGACGTGTTTTGGTGTCTCCTTTAGGTTTTGTTGTGTTCTTGTTAGTCATTATGTTATATAGGTGTGGATTGTGGGTTTTGGAGAAGATCAGGTAGGTTTAGGGTGGTTTTGGGGTGGATCTATGGTTTTGGGGGATTTTCTTCCAGTTTTGGGGGTGATGCCGTTCTTGTTTGGGGTGTTTTTGACGTTTTTTGGGGTCTCTGTTGGGTTCTGTTGGGTTCTCGTTGGTCATCGTGTTGGAAAAGGGTAAATTGTGGTTTTTGGAGAACATCAGGTAGGTTTAGGGTTGTTTTGGGGTGGATCTATGGTTTTGGGGGATTTTCTTCCAGTTTTGGTGGTGATGCCGTTCTTGTTTGGGGTGTTTTTGACGTTTTTTGAGGTCTCCGTTGGGTTTTGTTGGGTTCTCGTTGGTTATCATGGTGGAAAAGGGTAAATTGTGGTTTTTGGAGAACATCAGGTAGGTTTAGGGTGGTTTTGGGGTGGATCTATGGTTTTGGCGTATTTTCTTCCAGTTTTGGGGGTGATGCCGATATTTTTTGGGGTGTTTTTTACGTGTTTTGGGGTCTCCATTAGGTTTTGTTGGGTTCCTGTTTGTCATTATGTTAAATAGGAGTGGATTGTGGGTTTTGGAGAACATCAGGTAGTTTTAGGGTGGTTTTGGGGTGGATCTATGGTTTTGGGGGATTTTCTTCCAGTTTTGGTGGTGATGCCGTTCTTGTTTGGGGTGTTTTTGACGTTTTTTGGGGTCTCTGTTGGGTTCTGTTGGGTTCTCGTTGGTCATCGTGTTGGAAAAGGGTAAATTGTGGTTTTTGGAGAACATCAGGTAGGTTTAGGGTTGTTTTGGGGTGGATCTATGGTTTTGGGGGTTTTCTTCCAGTTTTGGGGGTGATGCCGTTCTTGTTTGGGGTGTTTTTGACGTGTTTTGGTGTCTCCATTAGGTTTTGTTGGGTTCTTGTTAGTCATTATGTTAAATAGGTGTGGATTGTGGTTTTTGGAGAACATCAGGTAGGTTTAGGGTGGTTTTGGGGTGGATCTATGGTTTTGGGGGATTTTCTTCCAGTTTTGGTGGTGATGCCGTTCTTGTTTGGGGTGTTTTTGACGTTTTTTGGGGTCTCTGTTGGGTTCTGTTGGGTTCTCGTTGGTCATCGTGTTGGAAAAGGGTAAATTGTGGTTTTTGGAGAACATCAGGTAGGTTTAGGGTGTCTTTGGGGTGGATCTCTGGTTTTGGGGGATTTTCTTCCAGTTTTGGGGGTGATGCCGTTCTTGTTTGGGGTGTTTTTGACGTTTTTTGAGGTCTCCGTTGGGTTTTGTTGGGTTCTCGTTGGTTATCATGGTGGAAAAGGGTAAATTGTGGGTTTTGGAGAACATCAGGTAGGTTTAGGGTGGTTTTGGGGTGGATCTATGGTTTTGGCGTATTTTCTTCCAGTTTTGGGGGTGATGCCGATATTTTTTGGGGTGTTTTTTACGTGTTTTGGGGTCTCCATTAGGTTTTGTTGGGTTCCTGTTTGTCATTATGTTAAATAGGAGTGGATTGTGGGTTTTGGAGAACATCAGGTAGTTTTAGGGTGGTTTTGGGGTGGATCTATGGTTTTGGGGGATTTTCTTCCAGTTTTGGTGGTGATGCCGTTCTTGTTTGGGGTGTTTTTGACGTTTTTTGAGGTCTCCGTTGGGTTTTGTTGGGTTCTCGTTGGTTATCATGGTGGAAAAGGGTAAATTGTGGGTTTTGGAGAACATCAGGTAGGTTTAGGGTGGTTTTGGGGTGGATCTATGGTTTTGGCGTATTTTCTTCCAGTTTTGGGGGTGATGCCGATATTTTCTGGGGTGTTTTTTACGTGTTTTTGGGTCTCCATTAGGTTTTGTTGGGTTCCTGTTTGTCATTATGTTAAATAGGAGTGGATTGTGGGTTTTGGAGAACATCAGGTAGTTTTAGGGTGGTTTTGGGGTGGATCTATGGTTTTGGCGGATTTTCTTCCAGTTTTGGGGGTGATGCCGTTCTTGTTTGGGGTGTTTTTGACGTTTTTTGGGGTCTCTGTTGGGTTCTGTTGGGTTCTCGTTGGTCATCGTGTTGGAAAAGGGTAAATTGTGGTTTTTGGAGAACATCAGGTAGGTTTAGGGTGTCTTTGGGGTGGATCTATGGTTTTGGGGGATTTTCTTCCAGTTTTGGGGGTGATGCCGTTCTTGTTTGGGGTGTTTTTGACGTGTTTTGGTGTGTCCATTAGGTTTTGTTGGGTTCTTGTAAGCCATTATGTTAAATAGGTGTGGATTGTGGGTTTTGGAGAAGATCAGGTAGGTTTAGGGTGGTTTTGGGGTGGATCTATGGTTTTGGGGGATTTTCTTCCAGTTTTGGGGGTGATGCCGTTCTTGTTTGGGGTGTTTTTGACGTTTTTTGGGGTCTCTGTTGGGTTCTGTTGGGTTCTCGTTGGTCATCGTGTTGGAAAAGGGTAAATTGTGGTTTTTGGAGAACATCAGGTAGGTTTAGGGTTGTTTTGGGGTGGATCTATGGTTTTGGGGGTTTTCTTCCAGTTTTGGGGGTGATGCCATTCTTGTTTGGGGTATTTTTTAAGGTTTTTGTGGTCTCTGTTTGGTTTTGTTGGGTTCTCGTTGGTCATCGTGTTGTAAAAGTGTAAATTGTGGGTTTTGGAGAACTTCAGGTAGGTTTAGGGGGAGTTTTCGCGTGGATTCATGGTATTTGGTGTTTTCTTCTTTTTGGGGGAGTGATCCTCTCCTTTCTTCGGGTGATTTTGAAGTGTTTTGGGGTTTCCGTTGCGTTTCGTTGAATTCCTAATGTGTTTTATGGTGGTTTGGAGTGTGCTTTGGGATTAGGAGAACATCAGGTAGGTTTAGGTTGTCTTTGGGGTGGATCTATGGTATTTGGGGTTTTCTTCTATTTTTTGGCGTGATCCTGTTCTTTTTTTGGGGTGTATTTGAAGTGTTTTGGGGTCTCCGTTGGGTTTTGTTTGGTTCTCGTTGGTCATCATGGTGGAAAAGGGTAAATTGTGGGTTTTGGAGAAGATCAGGTAGGTTTAGGGTGGTTTTGGGGTGGATCTATGGTTTTGGGGGATTTTCTTCCAGTTTTGGTGGTGATCCTTTTCTTGTTTGGGGTGTTTTTGACGTGTTTTGGTGTCTCCATTAGGTTTTGTTGGGTTCTTGTTTGTCATTATGTTAAATAGGTGTGGATTGTGGTTTTTGGAGAACATCAGGTAGGTTTAGGGTGTCTTTGGGGTGGATCTATGGTTTTGGGGGATTTTCTTCCAGTTTTGGGGGTGATGCCGTTCTTGTTTGGGGTGTTTTTGACGTTTTCTGGGATCTCTGTTGGGTTCTGTTGGGTTCTCGTTGGTCATCGTGTTGGAAAAGGGTAAATTGTGGTTTTTGGAGAACATCAGGTAGGTTTAGGGTGTCTTTGGGGTGGATCTATGGTTTTGGGGGTTTTCTTCCAGTTTTGGGGGTGATGCCATTCTTGTTTGGGGTATTTTTTAAGGTTTTTGTGGTCTCTGTTTGGTTTTGTTGGGTTCTCGTTGGTCATCGTGTTGTAAAAGTGTAAATTGTGGGTTTTGGAGAACTTCAGGTAGGTTTAGGGGGAGTTTTCGCGTGGATTCATGGTATTTGGTGTTTTCTTCTTTTTGGGGGAGTGATCCTCTCCTTTCTTCGGGTGATTTTGAAGTGTTTTGGGGTTTCCGTTGCGTTTTGTTGAATTCCTAATGTGTTTTATGGTGGTTTGGAGTGTGCTTTGGGATTAGGAGAACATCAGGTAGGTTTAGGGTGTCTTTGGGGTGGATCTATGGTATTTGGGGTTTTCTTCTATTTTTTGGCGTGATCCTGTTCTTTTTTGGGGTGTATTTGAAGTGTTTTGGGGTCTCCGTTGGGTTTTGTTGGGTTCTCGTTGGTCATCATGGTGGAAAAGGGTAAATTGTGGGTTTTGGAGAAGATCAGGTAGGTTTAGGGTGGTTTTGGGGTGGATCTATGGTTTTGGGGGATTTTCTTCCAGTTTTGGTGGTGATCCTTTTCTTGTTTGGGGTGTTTTTGACGTGTTTTGGGGTCTCCATTAGGTTTTGTTGGGTTCTTGTTTGTCATTATGTTAAATAGGTGTGGATTGTGGGTTTTGGAGAAGATCAGGTAGGTTTAGGGTGGTTTTGGTGTGGATCTATGGTTTTGGCGTATTTTCTTCCAGTTTTGGGGGTGATGCCGATATTTTTTGGGGTGTTTTTGACGTGTTTTGGGGTCTCCATTAGGTTTTGTTGGGTTCTTGTTTGTCATTATGTTAAATAGGAGTGGATTGTGGGTTTTGGAGAAGATCAGGTAGTTTTAGGGTGGTTTTGGGGTGGATCTATGGTTTTGGGGGATTTTCTTCCAGTTTTGGTGGTGATGCCGTTCTTGTTTGGGGTGTTTTTGTCGTTTTTTGGGATCTCTGTTGGGTTCTGTTGGGTTCTCGTTGGTCATCGTGTTGGAAAAGGGTAAATTGTGGTTTTGGAGAAGATCAGGTAGGTTTAGGGTGTCTTTGGGGTGGATCTATGGTTTTGGGGGATTTTCTTCCAGTTTTGGGGGTGATGCCGTTCTTGTTTGTGGTGTTTTTGACGTTTTTTGAGGTCTCCGTTGGGTTTTGTTGGGTTCTCGTTGGTTATCATGGTGGAAAAGGGTAAATTGTGGGTTTTGGAGAACATCAGGTAGGTTTAGGGTGGTTTTGGGTTGGATCTATGGTTTTGGCGTATTTTCTTCCAGTTTTGGGGGTGATGCCGATATTTTTTGGGGTGTTTTTTACGTGTTTTGGTGTCTCCATTAGGTTTTGTTGGGTTCCTGTTTGTCATTATGTTAAATAGGAGTGGATTGTGGGTTTTGGAGAACATCAGGTAGTTTTAGGGTGGTTTTGGGGTGGATCTATGGTTTTGGGGGATTTTCTTCCAGTTTTGGGGGTGATGCCGTTCTTGTTTGGGGTGTTTTTGACGTTTTTTGGGGTCTCTGTTGGGTTCTGTTGGGTTCTCGTTGGTCATCGTGTTGGAAAAGGGTAAATTGTGGTTTTTGGAGAACATCAGGTAGGTTTAGGGTTGTTTTGGGGTGGATCTATGGTTTTGGGGGTTTTCTTCCAGTTTTGGGGGTGATGCCATTCTTGTTTGGGGTATTTTTTAAGGTTTTTGTGGTCTCTGTTTGGTTTTGTTGGGTTCTCGTTGGTCATCGTGTTGTAAAAGTGTAAATTGTGTGTTTTGGAGAACTTCAGGTAGGTTTAGGGGGAGTTTTCGCGTGGATTCATGGTATTTGGTGTTTTCTTCTTTTTGGGGGAGTGATCCTCTCCTTTCTTCGGGTGATTTTGAAGTGTTTTGGGGTTTCCGTTGCGTTTCGTTGAATTCCTAATGTGTTTTATGGTGGTTTGGAGTGTGCTTTGGGATTAGGAGAACATCAGGTAGGTTTAGGGTGTCTTTGGGGTGGATCTATGGTATTTGGGGTTTTCTTCTATTTTTTGGCGTGATCCTGTTCTTTTTTGGGGTGTATTTGAAGTGTTTTGGGGTCTCCGTTGGGTTTTGTTTGGTTCTCGTTGGTCATCATGGTGGAAAAGGGTAAATTGTGGGTTTTGGAGAAGATCAGGTAGGTTTAGGGTGGTTTTGGGGTGGATCTATGGTTTTGGGGGATTTTCTTCCAGTTTTGGTGGTGATGCCGTTCTTGTTTGGGGTGTTTTTGTCGTTTTTTGGGATCTCTGTTGGGTTCTGTTGGGTTCTCGTTGGTCATCGTGTTGGAAAAGGGTAAATTGTGGTTTTTGGAGAACATCAGGTAGGTTTAGGGTGTCTTTGGGGTGGATCTATGGTTTTGGGGGATTTTCTTCCAGTTTTGGGGGTGATGCCGTTCTTGTTTGTGGTGTTTTTGACGTTTTTTGAGGTCTCCGTTGGGTTTTGTTGGGTTCTCGTTGGTTATCATGGTGGAAAAGGGTAAATTGTGGGTTTTGGAGAACATCAGGTAGGTTTAGGGTGGTTTTGGGGTGGATCTATGGTTTTGGCGTATTTTCTTCCAGTTTTGGGGGTGATGCCGATATTTTTTGGGGTGTTTTTTACGTGTTTTGGGGTCTCCATTAGGTTTTGTTGGTTCCTGTTTGTCATTATGTTAAATAGGAGTGGATTGTGGGTTTTGGAGAACATCAGGTAGTTTTAGGGTGGTTTTGGGGTGGATCTATGGTTTTGGGGGATTTTCTTCCAGTTTTGGGGGTGATGCCGTTCTTGTTTGGGGTGTTTTTGACGTTTTTTTGGGGTCTCTGTTGGGTTCTGTTGGGTTCTCGTTGGTCATCGTGTTGGAAAAGGGTAAATTGTGGTTTTTGGAGAACATCAGGTAGGTTTAGGGTGTCTTTGGGGTGGATCTATGGTTTTGGGGGTTTTCTTCCAGTTTTGGGGGTGATGCCATTCTTGTTTGGGGTATTTTTTAAGGTTTTTTGTGGTCTCTGTTTGGTTTTGTTGGGTTCTCGTTGGTCATCGTGTTGTAAAAGTGTAAATTGTGGGTTTTGGAGAACTTCAGGTAGGTTTAGGGGGAGTTTTCGCGTGGATTCATGGTATT
This sequence comes from Aythya ferina, assembly GCF_964211825.1. Classification (NCBI taxonomy): domain Eukaryota; kingdom Metazoa; phylum Chordata; class Aves; order Anseriformes; family Anatidae; genus Aythya; species Aythya ferina. The sequence goes on along the minus strand of NW_028181210.1, from coordinate 7,831 downwards.
TGGTGTTTTCTTCTTTTTGGGGGAGTGATCCTCTCCTTTCTTCGGGTGATTTTGAAGTGTTTTGGGGTTTCCGTTGCGTTTCGTTGAATTCCTAATGTGTTTTATGGTGGTTTGGAGTGTGCTTTGGGATTAGGAGAACATCAGGTAGGTTTAGGGTGTCTTTGGGGTGGATCTATGGTATTTGGGGTTTTCTTCTATTTTTTGGCGTGATCCTGTTCTTTTTTGGGGTGTATTTGAAGTGTTTTGGGGTCTCCGTTGGGTTTTGTTTGGTTCTCGTTGGTCATCATGGTGGAAAAGGGTAAATTGTGGGTTTTGGAGAAGATCAGGTAGGTTTAGGGTGTCTTTGGGGTGGATCTATGGTTTTGGGGGATTTTCTTCCAGTTTTGGGGGTGATGCCGTTCTTGTTTGTGGTGTTTTTGACGTTTTTTGAGGTCTCCGTTGGGTTTTGTTGGGTTCTCGTTGGTTATCATGGTGGAAAAGGGTAAATTGTGGGTTTTGGAGAACATCAGGTAGGTTTAGGGTGGTTTTGGGTTGGATCTATGGTTTTGGCGTATTTTCTTCCAGTTTTGGGGGTGATGCCGATATTTTTTGGGGTGTTTTTGACGTGTTTTGGGGTCTCCATTAGGTTTTGTTGGGTTCCTGTTTGTCATTATGTTAAATAGGAGTGGATTGTGGGTTTTGGAGAACATCAGGTAGTTTTAGGGTGGTTTTGGGGTGGATCTATGGTTTTGGGGGATTTTCTTCCAGTTTTGGGGGTGATGCCGTTCTTGTTTGGGGTGTTTTTGACGTTTTTTGGGGTCTCTGTTGGGTTCTGTTGGGTTCTCGTTGGTCATCGTGTTGGAAAAGGGTAAATTGTGGTTTTTGGAGAACATCAGGTAGGTTTAGGGTGTCTTTGGGGTGGATCTATGGTTTTGGGGGTTTTCTTCCAGTTTTGGGGGTGATGCCATTCTTGTTTGGGGTATTTTTTAAGGTTTTTGTGGTCTCTGTTTGGTTTTGTTGGGTTCTCGTTGGTCATCGTGTTGTAAAAGTGTAAATTGTGGGTTTTGGAGAACTTCAGGTAGGTTTAGGGGGAGTTTTCGCGTGGATTCATGGTATTTGGTGTTTTCTTCTTTTTGGGGGAGTGATCCTCTCCTTTCTTCGGGTGATTTTGAAGTGTTTTGGGGTTTCCGTTGCGTTTCGTTGAATTCCTAATGTGTTTTATGGTGGTTTGGAGTGTGCTTTGGGATTAGGAGAACATCAGGTAGGTTTAGGGTGTCTTTGGGGTGGATCTATGGTATTTGGGGTTTTCTTCTATTTTTTGGCGTGATCCTGTTCTTTTTTGGGGTGTATTTGAAGTGTTTTGGGGTCTCCGTTGGGTTTTGTTTGGTTCTCGTTGGTCATCATGGTGGAAAAGGGTAAATTGTGGGTTTTGGAGAAGATCAGGTAGGTTTAGGGTGGTTTTGGGGTGGATCTATGGTTTTGGGGGATTTTCTTCCAGTTTTGGTGGTGATCCTTTTCTTGTTTGGGGTGTTTTTGACGTGTTTTGGTGTCTCCATTAGGTTTTGTTGGGTTCTTGTTTGTCATTATGTTAAATAGGTGTGGATTGTGGGTTTTGGAGAACATCAGGTAGGTTTAGGGTGGTTTTGGGGTGGATCTATGGTTTTGGGGGATTTTTTTCCAGTTTTGGGGGTGATGCCGTTCTTGTTTGGGGTGTTTTTGTCGTTTTTTGGGGTCTCCGTTGGGTTTTGTTGGTTTCTCCTTGGTTATCATGGTGGAAAAGGGTAAATTGTGGGTTTTGGAGAAGATCAGGTAGGTTTAGGGTGGTTTTGGGGTGGATCTATGGTTTTGGCGTATTTTCTTCCAGTTTTGGGGGTGATGCCGATATTTTTTGGGGTGTTTTTGACGTGTTTTGGGGTCTCCATTAGGTTTTGTTGGGTTCTTGTTTGTCATTATGTTAAATAGGAGTGGATTGTGGGTTTTGGAGAAGATCAGGTAGGTTTAGGGTGGTTTTGGGGTGGATCTATGGTTTTGGGGGATTTTCTTCCAGTTTTGGGGGTGATGCCGTTCTTGTTTGGGGTGTTTTTGTCGTTTTTTGGGGTCTCTGTTGGGTTCTGTTGGGTTCTCGTTGGTCATCGTGTTGGAAAAGGGTAAATTGTGGTTTTTGGAGAACATCAGGTAGGTTTAGGGTGTCTTTGGGGTGGATCTATGGTTTTGGGGGATTTTCTTCCAGTTTTGGGGGTGATGCCATTCTTGTTTGGGGTATTTTTTAAGGTTTTTGTGGTCTCTGTTTGGTTTTGTTGGGTTCTCGTTGGTCATCGTGTTGTAAAAGTGTAAATTGTGGGTTTTGGAGAACTTCAGGTAGGTTTAGGGGGAGTTTTCGCGTGGATTCATGGTATTTGGTGTTTTCTTCTTTTTGGGGGAGTGATCCTCTCCTTTCTTCGGGTGATTTTGAAGTGTTTTGGGGTTTCCGTTGCGTTTCGTTGAATTCCTAATGTGTTTTATGGTGGTTTGGAGTGTGCTTTGGGATTAGGAGAACATCAGGTAGGTTTAGGGTGTCTTTGGGGTGGATCTATGGTATTTGGGGTTTTCTTCTATTTTTTGGCGTGATCCTGTTCTTTTTTGGGGTGTATTTGAAGTGTTTTGGGGTCTCCGTTGGGTTTTGTTTGGTTCTCGTTGGTCATCATGGTGGAAAAGGGTAAATTGTGGGTTTTGGAGAAGATCAGGTAGGTTTAGGGTGGTTTTGGGGTGGATCTATGGTTTTGGGGGATTTTCTTCCAGTTTTGGTGGTGATGCCGTTCTTGTTTGGGGTGTTTTTGTCGTTTTTTGGGATCTCTGTTGGGTTCTGTTGGGTTCTCGTTGGTCATCGTGTTGGAAAAGGGTAAATTGTGGTTTTTGGAGAACATCAGGTAGGTTTAGGGTGTCTTTGGGGTGGATCTATGGTTTTGGGGGATTTTCTTCCAGTTTTGGGGGTGATGCCGTTCTTGTTTGTGGTGTTTTTGACGTTTTTTGAGGTCTCCGTTGGGTTTTGTTGGGTTCTCGTTGGTTATCATGGTGGAAAAGGGTAAATTGTGGGTTTTGGAGAACATCAGGTAGGTTTAGGGTGGTTTTGGGTTGGATCTATGGTTTTGGCGTATTTTCTTCCAGTTTTGGGGTGATGCCGATATTTTTTGGGGTGTTTTTGACGTGTTTTGGGGTCTCCATTAGGTTTTGTTGGGTTCCTGTTTGTCATTATGTTAAATAGGAGTGGATTGTGGGTTTTGGAGAACATCAGGTAGTTTTAGGGTGGTTTTGGGGTGGATCTATGGTTTTGGGGGATTTTCTTCCAGTTTTGGGGGTGATGCCGTTCTTGTTTGGGGTGTTTTTGACGTTTTTTGGGGTCTCTGTTGGGTTCTGTTGGGTTCTCGTTGGTCATCGTGTTGGAAAAGGGTAAATTGTGGTTTTTGGAGAACATCAGGTAGGTTTAGGGTGTCTTTGGGGTGGATCTATGGTTTTGGGGGTTTTCTTCCAGTTTTGGGGGTGATGCCATTCTTGTTTGGGGTATTTTTTAAGGTTTTTGTGGTCTCTGTTTGGTTTTGTTGGGTTCTCGTTGGTCATCGTGTTGTAAAAGTGTAAATTGTGGGTTTTGGAGAACTTCAGGTAGGTTTAGGGGGAGTTTTCGCGTGGATTCATGGTATTTGGTGTTTTCTTCTTTTTGGGGGAGTGATCCTCTCCTTTCTTCGGGTGATTTTGAAGTGTTTTGGGGTTTCCGTTGCGTTTCGTTGAATTCCTAATGTGTTTTATGGTGGTTTGGAGTGTGCTTTGGGATTAGGAGAACATCAGGTAGGTTTAGGGTGTCTTTGGGGTGGATCTATGGTATTTGGGGTTTTCTTCTATTTTTTGGCGTGATCCTGTTCTTTTTTGGGGTGTATTTGAAGTGTTTTGGGGTCTCCGTTTGGTTTTGTTTGGTTCTCGTTGGTCATCATGGTGGAAAAGGGTAAATTGTGGGTTTTGGAGAAGATCAGGTAGGTTTAGGGTGGTTTTGGGGTGGATCTATGGTTTTGGGGGATTTTCTTCCAGTTTTGGTGGTGATCCTTTTCATGTTTGGGGTGTTTTTGACGTGTTTTGGTGTCTCCATTAGGTTTTGTTGGGTTCTTGTTTGTCATTATGTTAAATAGGTGTGGATTGTGGGTTTTGGAGAACATCAGGTAGGTTTAGGGTGGTTTTGGGGTGGATCTATGGTTTTGGCGGATTTTCTTCAAGTTTTGGGGGTGATGCCGATATTTTTTGGGGTGTTTTTTACGTGTTTTGGGGTCTCCATTAGGTTTTGTTGGGTTCTTGTTTGTCTTTATGTTAAATAGGTATGGATTGTGGGTTTTGGAGAAGATCAGGTAGTTTTAGGGTGGTTTTGGGGTGGATCTATGGTTTTGGGGGATTTTTTTCCAGTTTTGGGGGTGATGCCGTTCTTGTTTGGGGTGTTTTTGTCGTTTTTTGGGGTCTCCGTTGGGTTTTGTTGGGTTCTCGTTGGTCATCGTGTTGGAAAAGGGTAAATTGTGGGTTTTGGAGAAGATCAGGTAGGTTTAGGGTGGTTTTGGGGTGGATCTATGGTTTTGGCGTATTTTCTTCCAGTTTTGGGGGTGATGCCGATATTTTTTGGGGTGTTTTTGACGTGTTTTGGTGTCTCCATTAGGTTTTGTTGGGTTCTTGTTTGTCATTATGTTAAATAGGAGTGGATTGTGGGTTTTGGAGAACATCAGGTAGGTTTAGGGTGGTTTTGGGGTGGATCTATGGTTTTGGGGGATTTTCTTCCAGTTTTGGGGGTGATGCCGTTCTTGTTTGGGGTGTTTTTGTCGTTTTTTGGGGTCTCTGTTGGGTTCTGTTGGGTTCTCGTTGGTCATCGTGTTGGAAAAGGGTAAATTGTGGTTTTTGGAGAACATCAGGTAGGTTTAGGGTGTCTTTGGGGTGGATCTATGGTTTTGGGGGATTTTCTTCCAGTTTTGGGGGTGATGCCATTCTTGTTTGGGGTATTTTTTAAGGTTTTTGTGGTCTCTGTTTGGTTTTGTTGGGTTCTCGTTGGTCATCGTGTTGTAAAAGTGTAAATTGTGGGTTTTGGAGAACTTCAGGTAGGTTTAGGGGGGAGTTTTCGCGTGGATTCATGGTATTTGGGGTTTTCTTCTTTTTGGGGGAGTGATCCTCTCCTTTCTTCGGGTGATTTTGAAGTGTTTTGGGGTTTCCGTTGCTTTCATTGAATTCCTAATGTGTTTTATGGTGGTTTGGAGTGTGCTTTGGGATTAGGAGAACATCAGGTAGGTTTAGGGTGTCTTTGGGGTGGATCTATGGTATTTGGGGTTTTCTTCTATTTTTTGGCGTGATCCTGTTCTTTTTTGGGGTGTATTTGAAGTGTTTTGGGGTCTCCGTTGGGTTTTGTTTGGTTCTCGTTGGTCATCATGGTGGAAAAGGGTAAATTGTGGGTTTTGGAGAAGATCAGGTAGGTTTAGGGTGGTTTTGGGGTGGATCTATGGTTTTGGGGGATTTTCTTCCAGTTTTGGTGGTGATGCCGTTCTTGTTTGGGGTGTTTTTGTCGTTTTTTGGGATCTCTGTTGGGTTCTGTTGGGTTCTCGTTGGTCATCGTGTTGGAAAAGGGTAAATTGTGGTTTTTGGAGAACATCAGGTAGGTTTAGGGTGTCTTTGGGGTGGATCTATGGTTTTGGGGGATTTTCTTCCAGTTTTGGGGGTGATGCCGTTCTTGTTTCTGGTGTTTTTGACGTTTTTTGAGGTCTCCGTTGGGTTTTGTTGGGTTCTCGTTGGTTATCATGGTGGAAAAGGGTAAATTGTGGGTTTTGGAGAAGATCAGGTAGGTTTAGGGTGGTTTTGGTGTGGATCTATGGTTTTGGCGTATTTTCTTCCAGTTTTGGGGGTGATGCCGATATTTTTTGGGGTGTTTTTGACGTGTTTTGGGGTCTCCATTAGGTTTTGTTGGGTTCTTGTTTGTCATTATGTTAAATAGGAGTGGATTGTGGGTTTTGGAGAAGATCAGGTAGGTTTAGGGTGGTTTTGGGGTGGATCTATGGTTTTGGGGGATTTTCTTCCAGTTTTGGGGGTGATGCCGTTCTTGTTTGGGGTGTTTTTGACGTTTTTTGGGGTCTCTGTTGGGTTCTGTTGGGTTCTCGTTGGTCATCGTGTTGGAAAAGGGTAAATTGTGGTTTTTGGAGAACATCAGGTAGGTTTAGGGTGTCTTTGGGGTGGATCTATGGTTTTGGGGGTTTTCTTCCAGTTTTGGGGGTGATGCCATTCTTGTTTGGGGTATTTTTTAAGGTTTTTGTGGTCTCTGTTTGGTTTTGTTGGGTTCTCGTTGGTCATCGTGTTGTAAAAGTGTAAATTGTGGGTTTTGGAGAACTTCAGGTAGGTTTAGGGGGAGTTTTCGCGTGGATTCATGGTATTTGGTGTTTTCTTCTTTTTGGGGGAGTGATCCTCTCCTTTCTTCGGGTGATTTTGAAGTGTTTTGGGGTTTCCGTTGCGTTTCGTTGAATTCCTAATGTGTTTTATGGTGGTTTGGAGTGTGCTTTGGGATTAGGAGAACATCAGGTAGGTTTAGGGTGTCTTTGGGGTGGATCTATGGTATTTGGGGTTTTCTTCTATTTTTTGGCGTGATCCTGTTCTTTTTTGGGTGTATTTGAAGTGTTTTGGGGTCTCCGTTGGGTTTTCTTTGGTTCTCGTTGGTCATCATGGTGGAAAAGGGTAAATTGTGGGTTTTGGAGAAGATCAGGTAGGTTTAGGGTGTCTTTGGGGTGGATCTATGGTTTTGGGGGATTTTCTTCCAGTTTTGGGGGTGATGCCGTTCTTGTTTGTGGTGTTTTTGACGTTTTTTGAGGTCTCCGTTGGGTTTTGTTGGGTTCTCGTTGGTTATCATGGTGGAAAAGGGTAAATTGTGGGTTTTGGAGAACATCAGGTAGGTTTAGGGTGGTTTTGGGGTGGATCTATGGTTTTGGCGTATTTTCTTCCAGTTTTGGGGGTGAGGCCGATATTTTTTGGGGTGTTTTTGACGTGTTTTGGGGTCTCCATTAGGTTTTGTTGGGTTCCTGTTTGTCATTATGTTAAATAGGAGTGGATTGTGGGTTTTGGAGAACATCAGGTAGTTTTAGGGTGGTTTTGGGGTGGATCTATGGTTTTGGGGGATTTTCTTCCAGTTTTGGGGGTGATGCCGTTCTTGTTTGGGGTGTTTTTGACGTTTTTTGGGGTCTCTGTTGGGTTCTGTTGGGTTCTCGTTGGTCATCGTGTTGGAAAAGGGTAAATTGTGGTTTTTGGAGAACATCAGGTAGGTTTAGGGTGTCTTTGGGGTGGATCTATGGTTTTGGGGGTTTTCTTCCAGTTTTGGGGGTGATGCCATTCTTGTTTGGGGTATTTTTTAAGGTTTTTGTGGTCTCTGTTTGGTTTTGTTGGGTTCTCGTTGGTCATCGTGTTGTAAAAGTGTAAATTGTGGGTTTTGGAGAACTTCAGGTAGGTTTAGGGGGAGTTTTCGCGTGGATTCATGGTATTTGGTGTTTTCTTCTTTTTGGGGAGTGATCCTCTCTTTTCTTCGGGTGATTTTGAAGTGTTTTGGGGTTTCCGTTGCGTTTCGTTGAATTCCTAATGTGTTTTATGGTGGTTTGGAGTGTGCTTTGGGATTAGGAGAACATCAGGTAGGTTTAGGGTGTCTTTGGGGTGGATCTATGGTATTTGGGGTTTTCTTCTATTTTTTGGCGTGATCCTGTTCTTTTTTGGGGTGTATTTGAAGTGTTTTGGGGTCTCCGTTGGGTTTTGTTTGGTTCTCGTTGGTCATCATGGTGGAAAAGGGTAAATTGTGGGTTTTGGAGAAGATCAGGTAGGTTTAGGGTGG